>NC_068372.1:24962591-25252591 GCF_023724105.1 Carassius gibelio | reverse complement strand
CTCTCTAAACTATATTCCACACCATAACAATAAACATCATACTGGCTTTTTATCATAATGGAAGCACTCGAATACAGCATGAAATTAGCTAGTTATTATAATAGAGCTCCAAAATTCACAGCCAGTACTCAACATTACATCACTTGTTTACCAATGATTCCTCTTCAGTGAGGAACAACATCACAATAATTCACAAGTAATCTAAGTAATATAAGAAATATTTTCCATTTTCAAGGCTTAGCCTAAACCAGTATTAGGCCATAGTTAATTTAGGACATTTAAGTAATTTTTGTAAACATAGAAGCATTACTGGTGTGCATCTTAAGACAAAGCAAAGGCACTGATATGTTTTAAGATCAGTCAGTGCAAGTTTCTTCAGTTGAAACAGCTCAGATTTATATTTTAGTCTAGGACTAGGCTTAAACCATGTCTGTGAAACCGGGGGAAAGTGATCTATTGTTGCAGCAAACTGCCGGCTGTGTGCTCCCAGCCAGAATGCACCAGGTGAAGTTGATCTGTTGATTATCCTGGCAGTCATACAAACTCAGTGTAGAGCACCAGCAGAATGCAGCACTGGAAAGTGAACACTACAAACGCCTTGGACTGAAAAAAAACTCTTGTGCAGATTTAAACTGCTTACAATCAGTGGAGTAGCAGTCGGTGAGCTTTCATACTTTTCTCTTAAAATTTTTGGTAATGAATGTTTTGTTTAGTAGTCACAGTTCATTTATTAGAAATTTGGTATTTGCTGTAGGGTTTAATTTTAGCACTTTTATATGAGTTTTGGGTTGTGGATGAAGGTCTGATTTTTATTTATATTATTTATATTATTTATATTATATATATATATATATATATATATATATATATATATATATATATATATATAAAAATAAAAGGCAAATGTTTACAATCATTAAATCATCAATTTAAAAAACAGTGTGTTTACTGTACAAATATTTGAATATCTGCTGAATACTTACATGGTCTTCATTATTGTAATTTAAAATCAAGCATTTAATTTTTGTGTGTGCTAAATTCTGTTTTGTATTTGATTGCATCTACTTGTGCTCTTAAAGTGGTGGTTTTTCGTATTTGTGTTTACAGGTTTTTCACCTGACTGACTGAATGAACTGCTTCGAACTCTCAAAATAAAAAGGAGATCAAAAGTGTGGTCAATGAGTGAACTCCAGTTGAATTCTTCTTGTAGTGAGCCAAGTGGGAGAGCTCTGCACACTGAGAACCTTGCAAAACAGTGAGGATTCACTAAACATCTATCATTTCCAAACCATTCTAACTGATGCTTCTGATATGATCACAAATGTTTGCTATTTCAACTGAATCTGTAACAAAATAAAATAAAAATACATTTACAAAGCATGACACCACATGTACAACATTAACAAACTTAAGATGAACATAAGATAAGTAACGCTCAGTCCAGCTGACCTAAACCTGGCCAAATCTCACAGCAGGCCATCCTTAACTTTATTGTAAAATCAGATTTGCTTACTCCATATGATTAAATGGAACTCTATACCATCATGATAAAACTCTACATCATTAGAACAACAACTGTCATCATAGACACATACACTAACAGATGTTTTGTTTAAGAGCAAACAGTGGTTACAACTTTCATTAAATAAATCATCCACCACACACACACACACACACACACACACACACTCACAGATGGCTGGCATTGAGAACACATATAAACTATTCTGTTCATAAAGCTACTAAAAGATAAAATTATTTATTAATGTGAACAAACTTGCTTTTGTCTTCCTCAGTCCTCCACTTCCCTCAAAAATCTCCAAGCCTCGGAACATTTAACTGTAAAAGCTGTGTACTGAACGCTATTAGTCTAAGTGCTGATCCTGAATGCTGATTTCTCCCGGTTGCAAACCAGACTCTAAGGTATTCTGGGAGATCTGTTGGTGCAACGGTGGTCAAAACAGTAGCTCAAGCTATTACGGTCTCTGTTTTTTTTATTTTCATCTAATACTACATATATCTATGGACATTACTGGATGCAATTGCAATTATTTTTGGTGAGTTAGTGACTCATGCTGGTCCACAGTTCGGACAAGTTTATGTTCAGAACCTGAACCAACCTGTTTATCAACCCTGTTTTTGCTTTGTAAAAGTATTATTATTTTTAATATAATATAACCTGTGAACAGAAGTTCAGACTTCATGGATTTGTGATGGGAAGACTCGCTGTAACTTAATTCAAGTCATTTGGTGTTGACTTAGGCCAGGTCTTAAAATTGTAATAATATTTTCATGGACAAATTCCCTGTACATACAAATATGTATCATTTGATCATATTCCAAATTAAGAAACTATAAACTATAGAAATTACAAGCCACACAAACATAATTCAGGAGCAACACAAATGATTAGTTCACCTGAGTCCTTCGTTCATTTGTCACGTGACAGATCATAGATTCAGAAACATGGATGGATCTGATCTGACAGCAACAAACAGTAAAGTCCACTCACAACAAGAATGTTGACCATAAAAATAACTATATAAGTGTTCACATCAACATACCATAATGTTCTGTTTGCTTAAGCTCTTTAAAGGTGGGTGAAATCTGATTGGCTGTCAAAAAAAAAAAGATCTAAAAAAGTGATTCCAACAATATCATTCCTCACCCCCATGTCATCCAAGATGTCTTTTTGTCTTCAATCGCAAAGAAATGAATGGTGGCCATAAAGAAAATGACCAATCGTTTCACTAGAAAACACCCTAATTCCTCAGCTGCAGAGCCCTTAAAAGCTGCATTTAAACTCCAATTTGGACCTTAAGCCCGTTGGCCACCATTTAAGTCTTATTTCTGGGATTTTTTTTGAGAAAAATCCCAGAATGTTTTCCTCATGAACGTTAATTTCTTTGCAACTGACGAAAGAATTACATGAACATTTTGAATGACATTGGGGAGAGAGTAGATATTAGGATTATTTTTATTCTGTAAGTGAACTAATCGATTAATGTTATCAGGATATGCTTCCAGCGCTATACTAAGGTTATGGTTAATGTTATAGATAGACATTGACATTTTACAGTTTTAAAGTTAGTTATGCCCTCAACAATACTAATCAATAAAATCTTCAGAACTGACTGTGGGGCGGAGCTTGCGCTAAACTTGCACGGTAGCAGCAATGGAAGGTCAACCCACTGTAGAAATCAAAACCGCATTTTCGTACATGTCTAGAGTGTTACTATACTTATTGAAGTCCTTAATTGTTTATGTGTGTAAAAACTTTTTTTTTTCTTCAAATGAGCAAAACAAGTATAGAGCGAACCTCCTGCTAGGGAAGCGCACCGATACTTAAGGCTCGCGAACTTGAACTAAACGCGCGGACACTGAGCTCTCGCGCTGAACGGACAGCTTTGTTGATTCTGGGTTTTGCGCGTCGTTTTCTTTAAGTGTAGATGAGTTGTACAGTCTATGGCTGTAACTCGAAAAACACGGTTTGTATGTGCCTACCGTGTAGAGGACATATCAATTATCACTATTAGCCTAGCAGTAGCTCACTAAAACAAAGCGCAGCACTCACGTAACAGTTACACACAAAAGTGCAAGACACATTTTCATCACAAAAAGCATAAAAACGCTTCAGCTGCAGCAACCAACCATGTAAACAAAAAGTCAATGCACGTGAGATTGCATTATACCAAATGCTGTCATTTCTAACGGGTCCCAAAGTATGGTAATAATAACGTTTCAAACGTGGAGGTAACTTCGCTCTCATAAATTACTTCATCTGCCCCAATTCTGGCTTCCACGGATCTGCTGTAGACATGAACAAAGAAGATGGTCGTGCATATTAAAAGAGGATAAATCACACAACGCTTTATTTTCTGGGGAGTAAAGCCGTTCTTTCCCGGAGTTATAATGTCCGGACGGTCCCAATCCCTTCCCCCGCACACTTACGCCGTCTCTACAGCGCCATATTTGCAGCCATCACCGGAGCAACTATGTTTCCAGATCACAATCAGATGATACAGAGAAACAGCATCTCACCTTGGCGATCGCTCTCCTGTACCGCATCGCGGCCTGCTGGACGAGCGAGTGCACTTTAATGTTGCCATCTCCGCACGGAACCACGACCCGAGTTCTTCCAAAACACACCGTCACTTTCATAGCTCCAACTCTCCTTAGACCTTCCCGAATCCAAGGGAAACTCGGGATCAAAGGCTCCCGTGCTCTGGTGTCCAGAGCATTAATAATCTTTGGTTCAGCACCTCGGCGCCTCTGTGTAAGTTACGATCGGTAACCGTTCCGTTTCATCGCGGCGGGCGCTGTGTGGTGGTGAATGACCACCTGTTTAGTGTTTGGGATCTTCGTACGGGAACCGCGCTGGGATCAGTCGGTTCAGGAGCAAAGAAAACGGGCTTCTTGTGCCCTCTGGCGGAGGTAAACGCCACTGACGCAACGCGTGCGCTTTTGTACAAGTTTAGCTATACATGTGATCTTAAAGTCAAACTTATTTTACATTAACTGAAAGGTTCGTTTTTCATGTTTTTTACATTTCTTCACAGATATAGTATAATATGTGAATATCAACGGGATATCAAATAAAGGGTTAGGTTAGTTGGGTTAATTTAGGGGTCAAGGGTCATCACATTTATGATATGCAACAAGTCACAAAACTGACTGAGACCTGACTTGGACTCAAAATAAAGCCTTGCGTCTGCATGGGGAAAATATGTTCTCTAAATATTGTGACTTAGACTTGACGATGAAAGACTCGACAATAAATAATATAAATAATAGTAACATGGAAAATGGAAATTAATAAATGTAAAAATGAATATACATATTTAAAATGTAAAATTTAAAAATGGAAACCTATTTAAAACTGAAATTTCATTATTTGAAATGTAGTTAAAACAATGGTTAAAGCTCTTTATATCATGTTTTAAAATATAGTGAAATACAACAATAAAAATAATAATTTTAAATGCACTTTTTAAAGTGAATTAAAAAAAAATTGCCAGTTGCTTTTCTTTATTTTTTCTACCTATTGCTTTTTTTTCATTTTGTCAAATGCTTTACTTTATCCATCAGTTGAGTGGCATTGGATAGTTCACTTGTGGGTGCGTATAATTAACTCTCAACTCAGTTTTAAAACCCCATTTCTAAAATAATTTATTTATTCACATTTTTATGTTTGAAGCATTCAGTTAACAAAATATTCCTTAATTTTATTTCATGTTCTCTTATATTTACTTCTTATGTCAATTTAGCATGTGGGCATTAGCTTTCATGGCCAATTGTATGTACAGTACATGTAAGGCTAAATGTAGAGTCATATTTAGCTTTCTGCTTGTGTACTAAAATAGAAACATTGGGCAGTGAAACTGCACACGTACACTGAGGGAATGATGCAGATTAGTTCTACCCAGTTGAGTGAAGCTTTAGTGGAACAGCTGTAGGATTAGGTGCACATGCTTTGATCTAATGACCAGATGTTGGAGATCCATTACTGAAAAAAGGAGAGATCTCTTCTATCAACTTTCATGCCACAGTTAGTGAGTTGTCAGTGCAGGGTCAGCTCTCTGAGACGTTGTCTGCGTGTTAGAGCCATGAAGTTTTTTTGTTTTTTTTTAAACTGCAGGTAGTGTAATCTTTTAATCTTCTCATGAGCATTTTTGAACTGAAGTATCAGCTCAAAGAGTGGGATGAATCCCAGAGTCTACACTGACTCATCATTTATAGATGAGCATCTGCTTTTCACAAAGTCAGTGGTGTCCTCCTGACTGTTTCTCACTTGTAAGGAGTTGCTAGTATGCTTTCCAGTGTAAAAAAAATAGTTTCCAACAAATGCAATCAAGACTGACTTAAGAGATCTTTGCACAACATATGTGACATTGTGACCTCAAAGTGCCAGTCAGTAACAACAAACAACTAAAACTCTGCCTGAAATTAAAATAGCTAAATGATCACATAACATTCTATCTATCTATCTATCTATCTATCTATCTATCTATCTATCTATCTATCTATCTATCTATCTATCTATCTATCTATCTATCTATCTATCTATCTATCTACCTACCTACCTACCTACCTGTCTGTCTGTCTGTCTGTCTGTCTATCTATCTATCTATCTGCCCGCCTGCCTGCCTGCCTGCCTGCCTGTCTGTCTGTCTGTCTATCTATCTATCTATCTATCTACCTACCTACCTACCTACCTACCTGTCGGTCTGTCTGTCTGTCTGTCTGTCTGTCTGTCTGTCTGTTTATCTATCTATCTATCTATCTATCTATCTATCTATCTATCTATCTATCTATCTATCTATCTATCTATCTATCGTCTGTCTGTCTAACATCTGTCTGTATGTCTGTCGATCAGTCTCTATCAAACTACACATTTTATTACATCTGTATGATAAAGACTTCTATCGCAGGATGGCGCTATTTCATCAAACTTCTGTATTTCTAGTTGACTCAAATCTATTTAAGCTTATTTTTTAATAAATGAATCATGATGCATTTTTTATTTTGTTGGCTTTTTATTCTTTATTTATTTTAAAGTATAGCATTTCTATAAATCTTTTTTGTAAGTGTTGAACAGTCTGGAACACTTTTTATTATTAAAATTCGATTAACTATTAAACTGAAGTTGAAGCCTCAAACACATTAATGCATTTTGAAAACCAATTTGTTGATTAAATTGACTGTTCATGGCATTTGGTGAGTGACAGCGGCCCCTCAGCACCTAGGCACCGCCCACTATGTGTGTGTGTGTGCGTGTGTGTGTGTGTTGTCGAGGCCTCCGGCTGCATAGTCCACATTTCCCAGGCGCATCATCAGAGCTGACGTGGGCTCTACGTGTGCAGTGAGTCGGGCTTCCTCTCCACCCGTAACGAGTGACGAGACTCTACGTAAAACTCGGGTAAGTTATTGCTGGCATGTCGATCTGCCGCCACCCGCCAGAGAGGATCTAGAGATGAGCGCACAAAAACGAACATGTAGCTTCTGTTAAATTAGTTTCTCAGTGTAATATGTGCAGCGAGGCGAAGAAGCTGTCTGGGACGCGGTTCCTGCTGTGACCTGCATTAAACTAGGCTACTGTTGACAAGAAAATAAACCATCGAATAACGAAAAGCGCGCAGATTTCATATTCTGAGTGTTTAAAAATAATAATCAGAGTTACTCTGAAATATAATATAAGTAACAAAGCGACAAGGTCAAGTTAAATGCAGTGTAACTTAGGAGATATTAAAAATGCATTGAGGCTGTGTGGAATGACGCAGCTTGGTCCAGGACTATGCAAATAAATACAGTAAGGTTAGACAGCTTGCCCAAAGAGCCTAAAAACTGTGCAAGTTGCTTTACTCTCCGGTGTTTATTTATCAACCCATGAATGTTGCAGTTATGTATGTCATATCCTCTTGCCACAGTTTGCTGTTGCATAAGCGCAAGCTGTTTAAAGTTTGCGCGCGTTTGTTCTATCAGTCCAGCGAGGGAACAGAAGTTAAGCGAGCACTGACGTAAAACACCCTTAAATTAACACTGGAAGGAATAATCTCAGAATGCTAAAGCAATGGAGTAAAATATGTTTCCTCATATTTCCTTATAAGTTTGTGCACTCACTGTGGCCAAGAACCGTTCAGAAAGAATGAGGAAGTGCTCGCGGCCGTTACAGCTCGCTGTTTTTGCGCGCGCACAATTTTTGATAATAATAAACCAAACCAGTATTGTATTCTACATTATTTCTTTTTTTTTAATTCATTACTTTTTCACACTCTGTAAGATGATGCCTGCTAAAAATAGTGAAGTATAGTATAGAAATTAATTAATTTATTTATTTTGATAAGTTTCTCTCACTTATTTAAATCCAATTAATAAATAGTATTAGAGCGTTGTCATGCATTTTTCATAAGGTTAGGGAAAGCCTTATAACATGAGGGTAAACTCGCCCATTTACACTGTCAGAAGATGAAAACCTCCACTGTGCAAAAGAAGAAACTGCTTCACAAGTTTCACAAATGCATGAACATTTCAACACGAGTACTCACAAACGCAGAACTTCACATTTTGAACCATTAGATTGGATTGAAAATAATGGATTGTTATGTGAAATGCATTTGGCTGTTTAAAATCTTGTGACATGTGACTCTGCAGAGCGCTGACTGTGCATTTCCTGTCTGCTCTGTTGCCAGGCCGATCTCCATGGAAACTGCAACCATAGCGCAACAGGAAACCAATGCAACTGAGAAAGTAACAAGTGAGGTACAGTCAGACTCTGATCCACTCGCACAGCTCCAAGCCTTACACAGATATAACACCTGTTACCATATATAACCATATATACAATACCACACTGTATATAAACAGCCTGTTACAGATCATGCCACACTGAAACACAAATTCTTGATAAAATGTGTCAAAATCTTATTTACAGATACTATTACACATTCCAATCCTTAGAACAAAGTGCTGAGGTGGTACAATGGTACAGTGATGCTGGGTTTCAGTTTCTGCTATGAGATGGTTTGATTATTGTATTCAGATAACACAGGATTTATGTGGAACTTCAGGTTACTTAAAATGGTAGTGGATGTAAATATCCATAACATCATAATAATAATGGTATTACCCATAAAAAAAACATACTATTATTATGAGACTTTGTCTAAAAACATGGTTATACCATGGTACTTGATGTGTGGTTTAAGACTGAAATATTCACAGATTAAATATTAAAAAAGAGTTCAATAGCCTTGTGGGCTGTACACCAACATATAACGTTGTTGCACTTCGGGCCTCCTTAGTTCGAGTCCCGGCACATGGATCTCTCCCGATACTGCCCCGGCTCCCTATCTCCCACTTCACTTCTCTTCTAAAACACTGTCCTATTGAATCAAAATGTGACTTTATTGTTTTAAATGGAAGTGTTATTTTAGTATTATTTATTGACTATTAAATTATTAATTACCGTAATCATTTGAGTTAGTTTTTATTTTTGTTTAATAATAATTTATATTTAATAAATTATATTGTTCATTTAAATTCTAGTAAGAATTTTTTAATGTGCTTTAGCTATTTAATTTTTTACATTTTTAAAAATATTTTATTTAATATTTTAATCTTTATTTTTATTGCCGTTTTAGTTATTTTAGTACTTCTACTTCTATTTATTTTAGGTTAGTTTCCAACAGTGTATTTTAGTATCATTAAAATGCTATTTAAGTTTTAATTAGTTTAAGTCATTTTTTTTATATTAATTAAATTTTTTGTTAAACCTCCAGTAATTTTTATTTTTTATTTTGTCTTTTTTATTTTTATATAATGTATTTATGTTGTTTATTAGTTTTATTAATATTGAAAATTACTTTAGTACCTCAAGGTAAACGTGAATTTTTTTCCTTGGCAATGAGCTGAAATAAAATGATTTTTAATATTTTATTTTATATTATTATATTTGATTATTTTATCAGTTAACATTTATTTGTTCAAGAAATGACAATTTATTTCATTTATCAGTTTTAATTTTAGTTTCAGTTTGTTTAAATTTAAGCTTTTTATCAAATATGTATTAAGTTTTATGTTATTTCAGCTTTATTTCAATTCATTTTGAAAATGAAATTTGGACAGTTTTAGTTAACAATAAAAATACTGGGCTAAATAGTGTCAGACATTTTTTACTGTCTCTGTCTCTGTCTCTCTCTCAGGTGAATGAGGGTGTGTCTGTGGGGTCATTACCTGATGGACAGACACTACAGGTGCAGGAAGTCATTCAGAGCACACAGCCCTCTGTTATCCAATCACCTCAGATAAAAACTGTGCAGGTACACACATACAGGTTTTTTGTGTATAGATGTAAGGGATTTGTAAAGGACTATTCCAAATACAAATCTTAGTAAAAGTTACCGTTTCTAAAGTCCACTCTTATTAAACCAAAACGTGTGCTGATATGTGAGCGATTGAAGCACAATCCTGTTATTCATTTACCTGTTCCTTCACTTGGAGAGACTGACCAATCACATTGCAGTAGTTAGAGCTGTAGCCAATCGCAGGCCGTTTTAACTCATCCTGAGATCAATGGGATGAAGGAAAAGCAGATTGACATAGTTACAAGAAGAGTGAGAGTAGCTGTATGGAGCAATAATGAGATTTGAGTAACGGGAGAGTCAATGCATCGGATCTTGTTGGTCACACGCACACACAAAGGTCACGTCAGACAAAACAAATCTGCTCAGGAGGCAAAGACTCATGGTCACTGGCACAGTGGTTATCTCAAGAGAAATCCATTTTCTTATGCATGCATTGTTTTTAAATAAATATTTATGAACTCTTGTGTCACTTCAAACTCATATGACTTTTTTTCTGTCATCAGTACTGTATATCCCAAAATATATATAAAAAAAAAATGTCCTGTACATTAAAGCCTTGGCAAAAAAGCAGTCTATATAGCTGTTATTTGCTGATAATTTCCCCCTTCACTAGTGCTTTTAAAATCTTTTAAAGGCTCATTTGGAATGAAGACGTGCATATGTGTGTTTGGATGTTTTTAGGTAGTTGTTGATACTGGTGGAACGGGTTCAAACCCATCAGATCCTCAGAAGAGAAGGGAGATTCTGTCCAGACGACCATCTTACAGGTGAGATCAGTTCTTGAGCGACATTTTTGCAATATTTGTGGACTAGTATTATAGTATTATATATATAGTATTTTTTATATTTTGAATTACCTTGTATTTTATGTATCTTCAGGTTCTTCATCTACTGTAGTTGCCAAGACAACCTTTCTAATATTATATCACATAGTATTTTATTTCATTTTAGCGTTCTTTTATTTACTGAAAATGATTCGTTTTAATAGTTTAAGTTAACCATAGCATGACCTCATGACCTGACATCATTCTTATCATCCCTGCATTTAACAACAAAATACTCCGAATCCAGTAATTCCCAGAAATCCATACACCATAAGCACACAATATTTTTTTGACAGAATTTCCTGAAATTTAGCGACATATTCTGATAGATACATATGCATTTTCAGGAAAATTTTGAATGAGTTGTCATCAGATGTACGTGCCGTGCCAAAGATAGAGGAAGAGGAGAAAGTGGAAGAAGAAACCCTGGCCACTTCCAGTGTTGCTACAGTGATGTCATCATCTTCAATCTACCAGACCAGCTCCGGGCAATACAGTACGCCTGAGTTCATCTCTCATAAACTATTATGTGTTTGTGCAGCATGAAATGTGAATTACCCTTAAAAAAAGAGGGGTTTTGTTGTTTATCAGCCCATTCTTACGAAATACCAATATATATTTGATGCTGCACAAATGTTTTCCAAATGAACTAAACCCTTATCATGTGTTATAGCAGGTGTTTGGGACTATTCAAGACTAACTCTTTTGTGTCTGTACAGTTGCAATCACTCAGGGTGGAGCGATACAGCTGGCTGGCCCTGGAGGAGAGGCCCTGCAGGGGGTTCAGGCTCTGACTCTTCCCAGCCCCACCACACCGCAGTCTGGGGCCACTATCCTGCAGTACGGCTCCCAGCCTGGAGACCCCGGCCAACAGCTACTGCTGACCTCTGGACAGGTGCTCGTTCAGGGTAAGACACTTGAACTTTTATTAACTTTTTGTTTGTTTGTTTCTGAAGTCAAGCAGGAAGAGGTTAATTCTATTTTTTTTTGCTGATGAAGGACACTGAACTGTAAGTTGCATTGTGGGAAACTTGTTAGACTTGTTTTATTATGTGCTGAAGTTGCATACTTTGCAGTAAATGCAGTAAAAAAAAATTTGTGATGTGACATTGATAAACTACGACTGAAAATCTCCTTGATTTGCAAAGATAAGGATAAAGACTTACTATTTCTGGGAAATCCAACTTTTAATATGAGCTTTGAATAATACCTTTGATATCTATAATAATAATTGTACCCTGATACCCTGGTACAGTCTTTGTGCTGAATATTGCAAAAATCATTTTCTTAATCAATATTTTGGTCCTGTTTTTCAGTAAAATATCTAAACATCCTTGTGATATTTCAAATATTTTTAATTATCTGTTTGCTCTTACGCTGTGGGCAAACAGTTTTTTGCTTGTTATATAAGCATAAATCTAACGTACAAATGTTACATTTAGTGAGGTAGTTTTTATATAAATTAGGTACAACCGATGTGTGTTTTTAAGAGCGGATGTCCACAATTATTACAGATCAAGCAGACCGATAAACCGGTGTAAAAATGAAAATTAATGTCAAAATTAAGAATAGCAAATGCTTTGACAAAAACTTTCTTTAAATGCTTTTAGATAGTTTTATTGGCAAATCAGTTGTAATAAGGACAATACAGATAACCATAAAATGCTTAATATTGCCGCCGATAATCGGTCGAGCCCTAATACAAATATAAATATAGTACTTAATTATTTAGTAATATTTAATTCATATAATATGTAATATTATAAAGTATAATATTTGTAATTGTTTTAATATTTAGGAATTTATACTAATATAAATGTATGTTTTTTTATGTACATATGCATTTATGAATAAATAATATGCAATAATATAATGTGTAGTATTTTACTGCAAACAAAACAGTATACTAAAAAAGACAGTGTGTTTCAAATTATTTCAGTCCTAATAAAACCGATATGAATTAAATATATATTTGGAGTTATGTATGTTAACAGTGTTATAGAATAGCTGATATTTCTGTGTGTGTGTGTGTGTGTGTGCCATTTCAATTGTTATGCCTGTGTTAGTGTTATGAGGTGAAATGGGCACAGTATCCTTTTGTTTGTGCCGAAATGCTTTTGCGTCATCATGATCTAAAAATACACCAAGCTCAACAACTTCTCCCTCCTTCTTCTCTTCTATTCTATTCTCTTCTCTTTTTCTACTATGAACCTAAATATTAAAATTTCATGCAGTTCCACAGTTTGTTAGATGTCGGTTTTAATTTCCCTCAGGTCACGAATTTAAGCATGGATGTTTAATTACAAAGCAAGTGTCTTCTTACACACACACACACACATACACACACACACACACACACATGTGGGGAGGGCATTCTCCAGAGACATTGTGTTATTTCCCTGTGAGACTGCCGTGATGTCATAGTGATGTCAATGCTCTTAATAGTAATCTGATAGAGAGAGGGAGAGGGAGGGAGAGAGAGAGAGAGAGAAAGAGGGAGGCAGGATCACAGGCAAAACACTTAACAGTGTCACAACTTAAACTAAGACAGTCAAAAAGAGTGAATGAGAGAGAAACTCACTCAGCCAGCTGGAAGGAAGAGAAGGCTTTAAGAGGAAATAAAGAGGAAACATAGAAGATAGTGCTCAAAAACAATTACCACTGGATTATTTCAGCATAGAGATGGCAGTGACTGGGGAAGAGACGGAGTCAGGTGAGTCTATGTGTGTGTGTGTGTGTGTTTTTAAGAGAAAAGCAAGTGCAATGCTAATGTATTTATTTATGTTTTATGCATTCCTGAAGTTTTGTAGGTTTTTATTTGATAAATAAGCTAGTAGCAGCTAAAGATGAAAAAAAGGAGAATTTCTTTGTGTTGTTGTTTTTTATGAATATGGAACATTTGGTTTAGTTGCAGTTTTAGTTACTTTACACTTTTTTCTTTTATTAGCCATTTTTAAATGATCCTGCAATCTCTCAATTAATATGAGTTCATATATTAATAATGCACGTATAATAATAAGTATAATTTTTAAAGTAGTAATTATATTATTATAAAGATTATAAAATATGTAATATATTAATGACAATAATTATGATTATGAATTTTTTTTTTTTTTGAGTATTGGTTGTCCCTGCAGAAAATGTCAGCAGTTTCAAAAGTAATGTAGTTAACAAAATAACAATAGGCTGTAATAATTAAAATACAGCGAATATTACTGTTAATAAGTGTTTGTTGAAGTGTTTGGTTCCTGCAGTGCTGATAAAAAGTTTTATCATGTGCAAAAGTTTATAAGCATTCTGAGAAAATCAGTCTACAGACAGTGGAAGAATGACATGTTTTTGTGCTTCTTTTGGTTGATTCCTTTTATGTGGCTGAAACTTTATTCTCAGTCATAAACACACTCATTGACATTTTGTGTTTTACGAAATCAGGCTGCCAAATCTGCCTGTTTATTCACACTCATGAATCATTGAGAGAGAGAGAGAGAGAGAGAGAGAGAAAGAAGCAGCGAGAGAATGAGAAGCGGGAGTGTGGGGGGGGGGGGGGGTTGGGTTGGCTTTCTGTTTGACGTCAGTCTGTTTCCTGGAAGCCGTCCGAAGCTGAGACGGAGAGAGAGGGAGAGGCGGAGAGAGCGAGGGAGTCGGGTGGGGGTTGGGGCAACGACGCATGTGGTGACGTCAGCATTTTGTCACATTGTCTGATAACAAACGCGCACACACACATCATATCCAGTTTGCTGAAGGACATTTACTGCTGGGAACTTGTACAGTACCAGCAACTTTTTTGTTGTAGCCTTATTAATTGTGTTCTTTCAGTGTTGCTTAAGGTGTTTTTAATGTTGTGTCGATGGGTGGATGTGAAGTCTTTTATGTAACTGCTTGTTGATATTGTTTAGAATTTATTGCATAAACTAATTAATCCAAATGGACCTGCTTTTTAAGACTGGTAACAATAGAAATCACAGCTGATTGGTTAGATTCAGTGTTATGTGCCTTTTTATTGGTCAGATGAAATATTCCTGGTCAATGGATAATTTTCAGTAAGTGTCTTTCTTCACTAGTTTAGCACTAAACAGAACTGCAATAAATAAATACAATTAAATAGAATAATATATGCTATTTACTCAGAATAATAACTTAAATAGACACTGTTCCCATATGATTATATATTTATTTTTGCAATTCTGGGGGGAAAAAAGTAAAAAATATATATAATTTTTTATATAATTGATAAACATTTGATATACTTTTTTTTTCAGAATTGCAAAAATAATGATAATTTTTTATCCTATTTTAAAAACTTAACCCTGTGGACTTTTCAGAAATAATAGTAATAATACATTTAATGAATAAAATTAAATTTTTTCAATGTCTTAGCACAAGTATATATATATCACCTCTGATCTTAAGACAGAGACGTTAAGACAAAAAATATTGTTTGTTACACCTTTGACCACCAAAATTGTGTAAATTTTTTACAGCAATTATTACATTTTATGGAGGGTTAATTTATAAATAAAGTACTGTTCATTTTCATTTCTGATGGATTAATTACTATGTAGACGTGATCATTAACTATGATTAATTAAAATGTTATCCATTTATCTGTTAAATAATTCATTTGGGTATTCATTTGTGCATGTAGCTGCCACAGGAGACATGCCAGCATATCAGATCCGCTCCCCATCGTCAGGGTTACCACCAGGCGTTGTTATGGCAGCCTCACCGGGGACGATGCATATCCCACAGCAGCACGCAGAGGAGGCCACACGAAAGAGAGAAGTCCGCCTCATGAAGAACAGGTACCCACACATCTGAGTCTCAGTGATTCCTGTGTGTATGCTAATGTGCATGTTCATGTTTGACCTTTTATTTGTGTTTCATAGGGAGGCGGCGCGCGAGTGTCGCAAAAAGAAGAAAGAATACGTGAAGTGCTTGGAGAATCGTGTTGCTGTGCTGGAAAACCAGAATAAGACTCTTATAGAGGAGCTTAAAGCTCTCAAAGACATCTACTGCCACAAATCAGAATAACCCTCACAAACACTGTGCAAGGACTGTGTGATTTACACACTACCTTTCTCTTCTCTTCTTCTGTTGCATCACCTGGATTTGAGCGTTTTTGTTTATTTGTTTGGCCAAATGTTTTTATAAGAAGTTGCTAATGTTGCTTTGAGGATGCTCCTCACACACACACACACACACACACAAACTATTTCAAACATTTCTCTGTGTTAAAAAAAAATGGAACTCTTCATTGATTATGTGGAAAAATGTGTTTTCCTTTTTTTAGGTTGAAATCAGAACAAGCAAAGTAAATGGAATAAGCAGCCATGTTAACTGGCTACACACTGCACACATAAGCGGCATGTTCAGCATTTTTGGTATGCACATAATTTAGCAGGAAATGTGTGGAAAATACACTTTCTGTTTCAGTTAATCTGACTAAATCCAGGCAAGTTAACCCATTTATATAGCTACACGTTGTGTTTTGGACATACAGTAAATTGGGTCCTTTTTCTCATGTATATTATATTTCAATCAAGTATGTACATTTCAATATGCATTTTATAATTTGTGGTTAATAAAGAAAATACTTAAATGTAGTACCCCAGAAATCACTATATTTTTAGTATCGAGTCACAGTTTTAGTTAATGCTGTTTACTGTGCAGTGTGAAAAGCCAAATTGTTAAAACACAACATTTTCCATTGATTTTGTTTTTATGTAGATGTAACAATGTAACAGTGACCTAAAACTTCACCAAGTAACGTGACATAATGTTGACGATTTCATAATGTTGATGTAAGGGATAGTTCACTCAAAAATGTACACTTTGTATGCTATATGTATTTCTTTCTTCTGTGGTACACAAAAGATTTTAAAAACTTTATCGTTTTTTTTTTTTTTTTTTTTGACCATATAGTATAACACAGTGGAGGGCAGTACTGTCTTACATTGTGTAGACAAAACCAGTTCTTCAAAATATCTTCTTTTGTTTTCTGCAGAAGAAAGTCGAGATTTGGAATTACATGAGGATGAGTAAATGATGAGAATGTTAATTTTTGGGTGAACTGTCCCTTTAAGACTACTCTTAACTCCCTTTATTATTATTACAGATTTATTCATGTAGTACTCTTTTATTCAATCTGTAGAATAAGCACACCTCTGTTAATTGCCTCAATTGGCTGTAAAATGAAGTTTTCAACATTAATATTTTGTTAAAATATGTTTTACTATACCATCTCAACATGCAGAAACAAACTATAAATAAGCCATTTGAAGTTTGATTGCTCTGTTTGTTAGAGAATACCAATATAGCAACACTTACTCAACCAATGGAGTGATTTTGAGGCGGAGCTATCTGTTAGTTTAACCAATGAAAGATGGGGGAGTGCTCTGGAAACCTGTTTGAACGTTTGTTATTTTTGCAAATCCATTTTTGGAAGCTAGAGGCAGATACATTACTCTTGAGCATCAATGTTTTGTGTATTTGTGCTCTAATTCATATAAGATACATGACTTTTGCATGAACAAAGGAAAACGGTGTAACATGATGAACTGTGAACACGTTACTTAGGTGAATGTCACAAATGTTGCTTTTTATCTAATATTGTATATTATTTTAAATCTCAGCAATTAATTTGTCTTAGTTTATAATCGTAGAAGATAATTATGAAAGAAAGGAAGCTTTTGTGAGTAATTAGAGTGCAATTATGCTAAATTAGTGGCATTAACTGAACAGAATTCCTCATATTTCAGCTGCTGAGATGCCGGTGTGCATTTGTGTCTTCTGTTTCTCAGACAGTGCTAGTCATCATGACTCTATCTTCACTTACAACCAAACAAGTTTATGTTTCAATTAAGTACTATTCTGTGTAGTCAGAAAATGGATTTGGTTTAATATTTAAAGAGCTTATGTTTTCAATTAATTTCTAGATTGATGTTAATATAACATCCCTGCCCTTCTTTGACACTGTACAGAGTGCTGACATCTATTTTTAATAAAATATTTTTGTAAATGTAGCCTATATACTTGGTCAGGACTGTATTTTGAGAAGCACTATTAATTGTGTATGCTTGTACCTAAAAAATTGTGGAGAAATGTGCTAAAGCTGACAAAACCTCACCTTCGGGGACATGCTCATTTGTTAAAAAAATATATAATAAATAAAGAAAAAATATTCAAAATGAGGTTATTATAAATGAAGAAAATTTCTTTTAGGTGTGGGTTAAGGTTTGGCTGTGGTATTTAGAGCTGTAACTAATGTAAGTCTATGAAATGTCCCCAAATTGCTAAGTTTTTCCACTTAAAAAAAGAAAGTTACATGTAACAAATCATGCCACTGACCTTTAAGAATTTGTTTCATCTCTGAATTTTGCGCTTTTTCTCAAGTATCAGCATTAAATGCTTCAAATGATCTCCAGGCCTAGTTAGGCTGGTCTGTTGGCTGTTTTAGATGGGCTTTTTACCACTTTTCAAAATGTTAAGCTGGAAGATCATCTTGCTAACCAGCTAAACAACATGAACACCAACTGTGAGACCAGTTTAAATCACATAAAACCAGGAAAGCGACATGTGTTGAATACTGCGTATTATAATACAATACAATACATTCGAGCTGTTTTTATTTTTGTAATCAGAAAGAATATATTTTCTGTGTTTAAATGATCCTAGAGGAGTGTGCCTAGTGTGCTATGTGCTGTATCACGCGTTTGGCACAAACAGACAGACATGGAAAATTCCACAATGTGTGAGAGCGCCCTCTGGTGGAACACCACAGCTCGCAAACGGTTTCTGTTCCACACTCATATTATAGATCAGTGACCACACTGCCATCTAGTGGACGTTCAACAGCAAGTGCTTAAAAAATATTTTTATGTTACTAGTAGGCTACTTATTATTTAATTAAAAGTGCGTAATCCAAATATCAGTAGCATCATTGTAAAATATTGATACATTTAAAATCGCAGTTGTGATCTTTTATCATTTACAATGTCAAATCCAATTTTTCAAACCCTATTTCATAAACTTTCGCGTCACGTGAATTCGTAAGATCAATCAAAACGTCACAACGAAACCTCTCGGTACAGAAATTTAAAAACATGGATCACATTAAAAGGATGTTATTTGCTTTTTTGAAAAACCAAATCAAATCTTTTGAATCAACTGTTAAATTTCATATCATTGTGGCAAAATTCTATTTCAACAAACAAAGATTACTTAAGAAAATACCTACTTTTATAGATTTCTTATGTTGAAGTAGAACATCTGATCAAATCACTAAGAGTAATTAATAAAATATATATATATATATATATATATATATATTTCTTTTTTTGAGGAGATATGAGATCTTTCATGTCCGTGATTAATACTTGTTTTTGTGTTTTTTTTTAATCCTCTTTTCTTTATTTGGTCTGTTCCTGTCTTTTTTATGGTTTAAAAATGCTTTTTAAATGTTTATTTATCTTTAACCAGGGCTGAGTTCAGCCCCGACAAAACGTTGCACTACGTTTTTTAAACAGAAACGGTGAGGCGTTGAACCGCGTTGAACGAGAAGGGTCTGTCTGCAGACTGCAAGACGGGGGCATAACTGGAAGTGGGCGTAACTTGAAGTAGGAGGCGTAACTTGAAGTTGTTCAAATCACACAGAACCACGCGAGATTTTGTCGGGATGCGTTCGAAACCGCATACCCTTTAATTAGGCATTTTTGTCAATAAGTACAATAAATAAACGTTTTGATTGATCTAAAGAGTATACTCTACAGCCTAAATGCATATGTATGAAGTATGAATGCAATTTGTATATCATCATCCGCTATGCTGATCATGTGACCTACAAAGTTAAAACAAGCACAAAAACGTAAAAGATATAAGTGACAGGTTTAATTAATGTATTTGTAAGTATCTTGATAATGAAGAACATTGCCCATGTTGTAGTCTTGTTGCAGAAACGGCTACCTTTTTATTTTGTGATTGTAGTATAGCCAGTACTGTTGATTTTAATTTTTTATAACTAATCACTAATGTGATCAAGTATTATCCTTAAAGCATTTTTTTATTATTAGAAAACACAAAATTGTTATCTCTTGAATACTTTTTTCAATTATTTTACGTGAAAAATGTTTTTCTTGTATAGTATCTCATACTATGATGAAAACATGATTTTTATTTTATTTACTGTTTTATGGCATTATAATTGTTTATTGTTAGATACAAACGTCTTACCATGATCTTTTATGTAATAATTTGGCAATAATAATAAAAAAGAGGATTAGGTGCACTAACTCCTCACAGCGACTCTGCAATATCTGCACAAAGGGTACGTCGATCAGCTGCTAGAAGATCTCACCTTTGGAGAAGACTGTTGATTTGATACTCTAAAAATGTAGTATTACTACCTGAAAATTAACATTACCCCATAATGAATTGCATATTTTGCCCACCCCATCACTTACATGCAAAAATAACAATAAATGCCAACCAATAATTATATAAGTTTTTTTAAATTACATTTTAGTAAAAGAAGCAAAATGTATTTTCTTTTGTGACACAGCTATACATGACTATATACAAGTTAAACAAATGCAGTCGATGTGAATACATCAATTTTCAGTCAAGCAATACATGAAATAAAATATTTATATTTTATTTACGGAGAACAAAAACATGTCTAAATTATTAAAACAATGTATAAAAGTTAGCATCACAATAAATGCATACATGTACAAGTCAACAACACATGAAACAAAGCTTCATACAAACTTAATGTTCTAACAATCATGTATTTACAGATGGTGAACCCAACATCCTCTTGCGATCTGAACAATCTCACTCTTCTCAACGGGGATGTCGTTGAGCAACAGGATGAGGAAGACCATGATGACGGCTCTCTGAACCACACAACCTTGAAGCTAGAGCAGGGGAACACAGGGGTATTCGAACTGAGGATGAAAACACCACAGCAGCATCTGGTCCTGATGAGACAGTAAAGGGCAGGTGGAGTGAGGGAGCGTCTCATCTGTGACTCTCGATCATTTCCAGGATGATGCTGTGGTATTCTCCATCCTCAGTGCACACACCAGTCTACAGACATTTTCATGTCCTACAAAAATATACACAATACAAAAAGTCATTACATCATTCTTTTGTTTCAGGTTTTCCCTTTTTTTCACCTTTCCTTGCAGGTCCTGCTCCACCACAAAAGATCTGCAGCAAATGCACATAAATCAAGAATAAGAATAAGAAAAGAGGTGTAATCGTTGTTTAAAATTACATAAAAAAAAATACAACTTAAGATTTAAAATGTTTCATTTATTTCTGTAGTGTACTTACACAAATCCTTTGATGGCATCATTCCTTCATCAGTGTCTCTGCAGCAGATAAACACATCTGTCCCTGTAACATCCAGACAAGAGTCAGTCTCCTCTGTCATATATCTGTGATATACTGCATTTACATGTTGAGATAATGAGTTCACTTTAATACCGCGTGCTTTATATACATGTTGCTGCTGATTGGACTGCAGTTCTGACACACCCACCAAACAAGAGAAAACGCATCTCAAACCCCGTTGCACACCGGTGCACGCCGTTTCCAGGAAACATGAAGTTCAACCCGGAAAACGGAACAAAACGTTGCGCACCGTTTTGAACTTGAACATGCCCAGTTATTGTCAACCTTTTTCTCTCTCTCCTCTTGACTGTGTGTACTTGACTAACTCTGCTTGTGACTGATTGTAATCACATGAATGGAAAAGAATAAAGACTAGTGAGGATATTTTGTTGGTGTACTGTGAAAACCTTGGCGCGTGATGTCATATCCTGGTCCCGATCGGATGCTCCATTTTGCAGCACGTCCGAACGAATTTCGCATGCTCAGAGTCTGAGACTTTAGGCGGTTGTACGTGTTTCTCTACGCTGTAAAATGGCAGAATCCAGTGTTTCTTTGACTCGGGATGAGTTAAGCTGTTCAATCTGTCTGGGTCTACTAAAGGACCCAGTGACTATACCCTGTGGACACAGTTACTGTATGAGCTGTATTACAGACTGCTGGGATCCGGATGATCAGAAGGGATTCTACAGCTGCCCTCAGTGCAGACAGACCTTCACTCCAAGACCTGTTTTAGGTAAAAACACCATACTGGCTGAAGTGCTGAAAAAACTCCAAGCTGCTCGTCCTGGTCCGTGCTACTCTGGATCTGGAGATGTGGAGTGTGACGTCTGTACTGGGGACAAAAACAAAGCCATCAAGTCTTGTCTGGTGTGTCTGGAATCTTACTGCCAAACTCATTTTGAACGTCATGAAGAATTTCACTCTGGAAAGCGACACAAAATGACTGATGCCACTGGACAACTGCAGGAGATGATCTGTCCTCTACATGATAAACTGCTGGAGATTTTCTGTCGTACTGATCAACAGTGTATATGTTATCTCTGTATGTTGGATAAACACAAAAACCATGAAACTGTATCAGCTGCAGCAGAGAGGACTGAGAAACAGGTACGAACTCAGAATGTATGCTACTTAATGACTTCATAATTGCATATCCCTTTATGTAGTTAAAATATAATTTTTAAAATAGTCCTCACTACGATATCACAAGGCTTTAATTGTTTGTTGCATGCAGTAACATCTGTCAGATTTATGGTTATTTGTTTTTCCTGCAGAGACAATTGGGTGAAATGCAGAGAAAATATCAGGAGAAAATCCAGAAAAGACAGAAGGATATTGAGGAGCTGAAAGAGGCTGTAGAGTCTCACAAGGTGAGTTTTGAGCAGAAGAACAGCTGCTGGCTGCTGAAGAGCTGTTTCAGACTCAGTTAGGACTCTCCTGCAGTCAGTCAGTGAGGAGCCAGTGCTGGAGCTCTTTCAGTCCCACTGAAGTCCACTGTGGGGAACAGACTGTGTGAGGTAGCAGGAAGAGCTGAGTGAATGGACTGATTCTGATTCTTCTCTCTCTGTGTGTCCTGACAGCGCTCTGCACAGACAGCAGTGGAGGACAGTGAGAGGATCTTTACTGAGCTGATCCGCTCCATTGAGAGAAGCCGCTCTGAGGTGACACAGCTGATCAGAGATCAGGAAAAGGCTGAAGTGAGTCGAGCTGAAGGCCAACTGGAGCAAATGAAGCAGGAGATTGAAGATCTGAGGAGGAGAGATGCTGAGCTGGAGCAGCTTTCACACACAGACAATCACATCCATTTCTTCCAGGTAACAGATATCTGACAGACAGGACAGTGGTCTTCAGAAAGGGAAGAGGATGTTGTTCAGAGATTTTTGTTTCTATTAAATGTTTGTGTGTGTTTAGCAGTTTTTTTGTGTCTTTGTATAGAGTTACCAGTCTCTCTCTGTTCCACCTGGATCTACAAACTTACCCAGCATCACTGTCAGTTCTCGTCTCTCTTTTGATGATATTAGTAAATATGTGTTTCATCTAAAAGAGAAACTGGAGAATTTCTGCAGAGAGGAGATAAAAAAGATATCTGGTAGAGGTAAAACACTAACTCATCCTTTTATGAGAAAAATAGTTCATACATACAGTATCATTTAATAATGTAATAATTTGTTATGTAAAAAGCATATCAATATCTGAATGTGATATGGATTTGATATTCTCTCTTTATACGGTATGTGATTTATAATACACATCTGTTTCCATAGTAACATACATCGTGGTCATTCCCACCTCTGAGCCCAAAACCAGGGAGGAGTTCCTTCAATGTAAGTCTTTATGAACAGCTTTTAACCCACTCTATAATAAAACTGCAAAATAAAAAAATACTCCTTAAAAATAAAAAAAATATGAACAAACATCAGTTAATGAATAAAGTTTTTCATTTCACATGAAACTTTATTCAAATCTGTTAACCTTTATTACTGAATCAGTTTTTCTTCTCAAACACAACCAATGTGCAGCATCCATATGAACCATGCAAAGGCAGCTAAAATATGTGTGTGTGTGTGTGTGTGTGTATATACAGGTGCATCTCAGTAAATTAGAATGTCATAGAAAAGTTCCTTTATTTCAGTAGTTCAACTCAAATTGTGAACTTGTGTATTAAATAAATGTGATTGTCATGCGTGTCTCGTCAGTAAAGCCGGTTCTGTGATTAGCAGTAAATGTCCATCACCTGCTTTCAAATGGTGCTACACTTAATATACAGAGTCATAGTTCGCTGACGAGCTATGCAATATCGTGTTCATAACCGCATACGATTCATCTGCGATTATGATGCAGTATTGTGTAGTTTGTCAGCGAACTACGGCTCTGTGTAGTAAGTGCCACTCCATTTGAAAGCAGGTGATGGATATTTAGTTCTAATCACAGAATCAGATTTACTGATGAGACACGCATGGCAATCGCATGCAATTAATTGTGCAGCCCTAATTTTGGCTCACATTTAACAAAAACCCCATCTCAGCAAAATCTCAACAAATTAGAATATTGTGACATGCCAATCAGCTAATCAACACCTGCAAAGGTTTCCTGAGCCTTCAAAATGGTCTCTTGGTTTGGTTCACTAGGCTACACAATTATGGGGAAGATTGCTGATCTGACAGTTGTCCACAAGACAATCATTGATACCCTTCACAAGGAGGGTAAGCCACAAACATTCATTGCCAAAGAAGATGGCTGTTCACAGAGTGCTGTATCCAAGCATGTAAACTGAGAGTTGACTGGAAGGAAAAAGTGTGGAAAAAAAAGATGCACAACCAACCCAAAGAACCGCAGAATTATGAGGATTGTCAAGCAAAATCAATTCAAGAATTTGAGTGAACTACTCAAGGAATGGACTGAGGCTGGGGTCAAGGCATCAAGAGCCACCACACACAGACGTGTCAAGGAATTTGGCTACAGTTGTTGTATTCCTCTTGTTAAGCCACTCCTGAACCACACACAACATCAGAGGTGTCTTACCTGAGCTAAGGAGAAGAAGAACTGGACTGTTGCACAGTGGTCCAAAGTCCTCTTTTCAGACGAGAGCAAGTTGTGTATTTCATTTGGAAACCAAGGTCCTAGAGTCTGGATGAAGGGTGGAGAAGCTCACAGCCCAGAGTAAGTCCAGTGTTAAGTTTCCACAGTCTGTGATGATTTGGGGTGCAATGTCATCTGCTGGGCTTGAGCCATTGTGTTTTTTGAAAACCAAAATCACTGCACTCGTTTACCAGGAAATTATGGAGCACTTCATGCTTCCTTCTGCTGACCAGCTTTTTGAAGATGCTGATTTCATTTTCCAGCAGGATTTGGCACCTGCCCACACTGCCAAAAGCACCAAAATTTGGTTAAATGACCATGGTGTTGGTGTGCTTGACTGGCCAGCAAACTCAACAGACCTGAACCCCAGAGAGAATCTATCGGCTATTGTCAAGAGGAAAATGAGAAACATACAAATGAGCTGAAGGCCAATGTCAAAGATACCTGGGCTTCCAGACCACCTCAGCAGTGTCACAAACTGATCACCTCTATGCCACGCCGAATTGAGGCAGTAATTAAAGCAAAAGGAGCCCCTACCAAGTATTGAGTGCATGTACCATAAATGAACATACTTTCCAGAATGACAACAATTCACTAAAAAAAATTTTTTTTAACTGGTCTTATAAAGTATTCTAATTTGTTGAGATTGTGAATTAGTGGGTTTTTGTTAAATGTCAGCCAAAACCATCACAATTAAAAGAACCAAAGACTTAAACTACTTCAGTCTGTGTGCACTGAATTTATTTTTAATGAATTTATTATTAATTTATTGTTTCACAATTTGAATTGAATTGCTGAAATAAATGAACTTTTCCACGAGATTCTGATTTACTGAGATGCACCTGTGTGTGTGTGTGTGTGTGTGTGTATAATAAAATATAATATAATATAATCTCTACTCTACAGCTAAAGAGAGACTGACAGTTCATAAACTCAATTTTATCTAATCTTAAACAGTTTTACAGTCCATAAAAAGCTAAGCCAAACTTAAGTGTTATTTTTATGATTGAAATTGGCTGAATTTCATGTGAATTACATGCTATATCTCCATTTAGATTCTCATCAAATCACTCTGGATTTAAACACCGTTTTGCCGAAACCGAATGTACACGATCCAATCCAAGATGGCAGCATGTATGACAGCACGAGCATTTCTTTAGAGACAATATTGGATATTTGAGTGAAGTTTTAGTTTAATGCTTGAATGTTGAGAAAAACTAAGATTATGCTTTACTCAAAATCTAAGAAGTCTTTGGACAGTTTACAAAGTATTTTTACTATACATGGTGAGCAGATCGAACAAGTTAAATTGTATAGATATCTGGGTATATTAATTGATGATCAGCTTTCTTTTTAGTTGCACATTGATAAACTGGTACAAAAGCTCAAATTAAAAATAGGATTTTATTTTAGAAACAAAGCCTGTTTTTCTTGGAAAACTAGAAGAAGATTAGTTGCTGCCACTTTCCTCCCTGCACTTGATTATGGTGATTTGCTTTATAGAAATGCACCTGATAAATGTTTGTCTTTGTTGGATACTGTCTACCATAATGCATTAAGATTTGTGACTGGATGTAAGGCATCAGTACATCATTGTACTTTGTACAAAATGACAAACTGGCCCTCATTGTCAGTGAGGAGGCATATACATTGGTTTATTTTTATTTATAAGTCTATGCTGGATATGCTTCCATCTTATCTTTGCTCCTATATGTCACGTAATGTTGGTTCTTATAATTTACGTTCTGGTAATATGTACTTGTTATCTGTACCTACAGTTCGTACAGAGCTTGGTAAGAAGGCTTTTAGTTATGGAGCCCCGTCCACTTGGAACACATTACAGTCTGAATTGCAATTGCGAACTCTGATTTCTATTGGTGAATTTAAGCAACGCATGAAAGTCTTGGAAATAGATGCCATCAATTGTTGTCACTGTTTTTAAAATAATCAAATTGTTTTAAACCTATGGTTAAATTGTACTTTTAAGTAGTCGGATGATGATGTTGTTTGTTTATGTATCTGAGGATATTGTTTAAATGTCTCTTGTTGTTGGCCAGGTCTCTCTTGAAAAAGAGGTTTTAAATCTCAATGAGATCATCTGGTTAAAAAAAGGTTAAATAAAAAAAAAGAATCTCTGTCTGTCAGAGGAGAACAGAGTGATTGAATACACTCGTGAAGAACAGCTGTATCCTGATCATCCAGACAGATTTGACGGTTTTCCTCAGGTGTTGTGTAGAGAGAGTGTGTGTGGACGCTGTTACTGGGAGGTTGAGTGGAGTGGTTGGGTGGGTATATCAGTGTCATATAAGAACATCAGCAGGAAGGGATGGGTAAAGGAGTGTGAGTTTGGTTGTAATGATCAGTCCTGGAGTTTGTACTGCTCTGACTCCAGCTGGTCGATCTGGCACAATAACGGATTGACTAAACTCCCTGAAGTGTCCAGCTCCTCTAGAATAGGAGTGTATGTGGATCACAGTGCAGGAACTCTGTCCTTCTACAGCATCTCTGACACAATGACCCTCATCCACAGAGTCCAGACCACATTCACTCAGCCTCTCTATGCTGGGTTTGAGTTCAGTTCATTATGTAAAAGTGTAGCAAATGTTAAACTATGTAAGCTATAAATAAGATACAACCTCATTTCATATAAATTGCTTATTAACAGTTTAAGCTTGATGATAATTCAGCAACTTGGATACTGAAGTCTTTTACTTTCTAATAAACAAATCAACACTGATCATCTCATTAAAAAAAAGCTTACTGAAAAATATCTTATATGATCTAACAATGACTGGTGAGTATAAAAATAAAAATGAATACTAAAATTGGCTTGGACAATACAGATAGAGAATAGAATACACACTGTGTTCTAGTCTTCAGAGGCTGATTCAATTTCACATTCAACAACCCACTTTGTACATTGTTATAAAACAGGTTTTATAAAAATCAATTGGACTAAGTTGAAGTGAATAATACCCAGCTGTATCACCCTGCAGGTTTTTAGGTTTCACACATGAATGTTCTTATACTATATGTGTTTTAGTAAAATGTATGTATATTTGATCTAGAGACAATTTCTGTAAGTTTTGCAACAGATATATATATCTTATTGGTCTAGCTACTTTTTTGATCAGTATTAGTAAGTCAAAATATATTTTGCTTGATTAGATTTAATTAGGAGTCATAAAACCTCCCTGTATTTTGTTTATTTTCACATTGTGATTATGTGTTTCTGCTGATGTATTCTATTTTACTACAAAATCTCAGTAACACTGGGTACAGTTCACCCAATAAACATCCCTACTAGGGCAACTATCTCAAGTCTCTCATTCTTGTCTATATTTTTGGAGTGATTTTCTACTTCCTTTTTTTTTTTTTTTGGTGTATGAAAAAACATTTAATATTTACTTCTTATTTAGATGTGTAACATTTGAACTAGAGAGAGACCCTTGAAACAACTCACTGTTAAATGAGTGTCTAATAATTCCTCTTTGAAATGAAACCGCTTGATATAAGTAATAAAGTCGTTTAATCGGTTAATATCTTTCTCATGTTCGAATAAATCAATCAAGTCCATGCTGCTAATACCAAGCTTTATGGGAAAGAGAATCCCAGTAACATTTTCTTTGTTACAGCAATTCTCCTGTCTTTAAATTTAACAAATTTTATAAGTGAATAATGAGGTCCACTTTTACAGTATTTTTGTTGTTTTGGAGCATGACATTCGCTATAATCCAGATATCTGTCCAGAAAAAAAGAAAGTATTTTATGCAGCTAGAAGAAAGTCAGTCACATTGGTTTGGAGCAACACCAGAGTGAGTAAATCATGTCTGACAGGGTCGATGTGTGGTTGTGTTGACGAGAATTTAGATTCTAGTGTATATTTTTTAAATAATGCAGTGGTCCTTGAATGTTTTTTTTTTTTTTTTGCAGAGGCTGATGTGTACAGTAATATTTATCATTTAACTAATAACATATTTCAGCAAGTTTGATATATAAGATTATTATTATAAATTAATAATAATATTGATAATCAGTGCTGCAGCAATCTCACTAATCAGCAACACAACAGATCTGAATTATGCACATTAATGGGTAAATCAGTTAAAACAGGTTAAAATAAAATAAAACTCAAAGCTTTCCTTGCCTCTTCTGATGGACGGACACTGATGGATTTGGTTTCATGTGTTGATATTGGCTGTGACCCTAAAGAATGATGAGCATTTTGTATTGTATTGTATTACATTGTTGAGCACTAAAATGGCAGAATCTAGTATTTATTTGGTTCAAAATCAGTTTGTCTGTCCAATCTTTCTGGATGAAGGATCCAGTGACTATACCCTGTGGACACAGTTACCGTATGAGCTGTATTACAGACTGCTGGGATCAGGATGATCAGAAGGGAGTCTACAGCTGCCCTCAGTGCAGACAGACCTTCACTCACCTGTTTTAGGTGAAAACACCATATTGGCTGAAGTAGTGGAGATGTGGAGTGTGACATCTGTACTGGGAACAAAAACAAAGCCATCAAATCCTGTCTGACAAATTAGAATCATTGAACGGGATTTCAATGAAGAATTTCACTCTGGAAAGCGTCATAAAGTGATGGACGCCACTGGTCGACTACAGGAGATTATCTGCCCTCTACATGATAAACCGCTGGAATTTTTTTGTCATACTGACCAGCACTGTGTATGCTATCTGTGTACAATTGATTTGCACAAAAACCACAAGACTGTATATGCTGTAGCTGAGTGGACAGAGAAACAAGTATGAACTGAAAGACACTACTAGTGCTTGTACTAAATAAAAATATTTATGGTTCTATAAAAATTGGAATCGACAGCCAATTCTGAAAAATTATGTAATCAATACATCAAAATCAATACATTTCTTTGACTGTTATTGTTCACCCTGACCGCTAGGTGGCAGAGATGCTACGTGAATATAAACTGAGCAACAGGAGCGTTTTGTTGATGAAAATGTTCAATAAACTTGTTGTTCAGTCGTGTGTCGAGATTACACCGTGCTAGTGAAGATTAGGACTGTTATTTTCGAGATAAATACTGAATGATTTTCTGATTCTGGCGATTTGCTCGACTGGAACGTTTCAAAGGATAGGCCTGGAAACACAAGCACGAGCCTCGGACTGCAGCGTGCCCGTTTCTATAGCAACGCATAACACACTTGCGCGAGCAAGTCATGGTCCGCAGTAAGTGCTTTATTATTAACAAATACATTTTTATTTATTCCTATAATAAAATAGTTATTGTATTATATGCCTCTTTAAACAAAGGATTCTTCCCAAATAAAGTTAAATGTTTTTTTTTTATTTTCTTTTTCTTGCGGTTTAGCTGTTGGTAAACTAATCCTGTCTTTCTTCGTTTTCTGATCAGTCAGCGAGGATCTGATCCGCCGCAGAGCAGAGCACAATAATGGGGAGATCTTCTCCCTGGAGGAGGTTTCCCTCCATCAGCAGGACATCGAGAGGATCGAGCTTATCGACAAATGGTGCAGAGACCTCAAAATCCTCTACTTACAGAACAACCTCATCCCAAAGATAGGTAACGTTAGGCAAAGTTTCCTGTAGGCTACATATCAGTGGAAACACAACAACTAAATACATGGCTATATGCTTTTAACTTTGTTTATGCAGAAAATGTGAGCAGACTAAAGAAGCTGGAGTATCTAAATCTGGCGCTGAACAACATAGAAGTCATCGAGAATTTAGAAGGTGACTTTCATAAATAGTTATGTATATATATATATATATATATATATATATATATATATATATATATATATATATATATATGTGTGTGTGTGTGTGTGTCTGTGTGTGTGTGTGTGTGTGTGTATAATTTACCCTCTGAATTTGGTGATTTTTAGAATCAATTTAGATGTAGAATGTAGATTATTGTGCATTTGTTTTTTAAAAACATGTCTATGTTGTTTTTAGTAGGTTTTGTTTCAGTTATTTTAGTACATCAAATTAAATGAAAATGAGAGTTGTTTCCTTGGCAATTTTTTGTTTGTTTGTTTTTTTATATTTTATGTCAAGTAACAAAATAGTTTTTTATTTATTTTATATATATATATATATATAATATATATATATATATATATATATGATTTTAAATCAGAACCATTTAACTTACTTTTAACCAACTACTCCCAACATTGTTTTTAGCGTATATGCAGTTCTTCTCAGATTCACATGAGTGTCCTAGCAGACCAACCACAAGTGTAGTTTATCATATGAATTATGCATATTCAATTCAATTCTGACAGCCGGAACATGTTCAAATGCTTAATTTTAACAGTATATGTGTTCATCATTTGAAAATTAACAGCTTGAAGAGTGTGGTGTATTATATCTATTTTGTTGCATATATACTGTTTACATGCATATTACAGCTCAATTTAGGCTTGATTTTTGTGTAAATTAGTTCATATGTATGCATGTAACTCTGATTTATGGGTGTATTTGTTTGTAGGCTGTGAGAGTTTACAGAAACTAGACCTGACGGTGAATTTTGTGGGTAAGCTGAGCAGTGTGGAGTCTCTGAAGCAGAACGTTCATCTCAGAGAACTCTACCTGGTGGGAAACCCCTGTACTGAATTTCAAGGATACAGACAATATGTGGTGGCATGTCTGCCTCAACTACAGGTACTGCACTGAGACAGACATATACAGAGACATTTTAAGCTTTGCGCTATTTATGAATGACTGTATTTTTTGCTTTGCAGTGGTTAGATGGGAAAGAAATCAGACGAGGTGAGCGTATTCAGGCCCTGCAGGAACTGGATGCAGTGAGGAGACTTGTTTTTGAGCAGGAGGCAGAGTATTTAGAGAAAAGAGAGGAACAGAAAAAGAGTGGTTTGAAAGAGACAACCGAAAAGCAGGATGATCCTCAGATAAACCAGTGAGTGTCTGTAAGGTAGCGGACTTTGAATAACTGAATTAGGAGAGCTAAAAGACAATTTGGTTTGTATTAGATAAACTTTAACAGATTTAACAGAAATTTACCTTTTTAGAAATTAAAGTAAACTTATTGAAGTCTGTATAATTCACACAGTAGAAAGTACACACAGGTTGTGCACCGATTCACCCCAAAACTCTCTTTTCTTGAAAAGTTACATTCACAGAAAATTCCTCATAATATAAGTTATTTTCAAGAAATTTGAATATGAACTTGCTTTGGTGTTTTGCGTAAAAAAGAGAGTTATCTGCTTTGAGCCAGAACTGTGAATTTCTAACTTTGATGAGCCTTAACCGTGATGATTATTTTACACAGTTTGCTCTCTGAAAACCAAAATGGGACCCATCAGAATAGAGGAACAAGCTCCAAGGTTTCCAATGAGGATAAAGAGAAAGAGTTCTGGGAAAAGCCTTGCTCATTCACACCAGAATCCAGACTAGAGGCCCATCGCCATCTGGAGGACAAGAGGAGGGCCAAAGAGAAAGAGAGGTACTTGCTTATTCAGAAAAAGAGGACTGAAATCCCTGTAGTGCTATCTATGTCTAAATATCACTGTGATGCCCATTTCTATGAGATAAAGACAAATGAAACAATGTTTCGTAATGCAGTCAATTCTGTGTTTCTACAGAGAGAAGCCCAAAACCAAAACCACTAGAACTCTGATTACTGCAGATGGACGAGTGCTGAATATCAATGAGCCCAAGTACACACACAAAAACACACAAACACAATACTACTGTCAGTACTGTCCATTTTGCAGATTATTCTAGCCAAGGACTGAAACATTTTCTTTTGCTTGCTGCTTATTTTCTTAAACAAATTCTAAGACACAATTCCGTCCCTTATGAACATGACTTTGTGTTGTGGTGGACAGACCCCGTCTACAAATTGTGTAGCAGTCAGTCAGACTAAAGCCAGCTCTCACCATTTTAAAGTGACAAGCCCAGAATCCACAATCCAGAAGGAAAAATGGAAAATCCAAATATATCCAAAATGCATGTCCAAAAACAGGCATGAGGATAAAATTCAGTGAGGCAAAGCAAACAAATGGACTTATCCAAAAAAGTTACAACACTGTCACTGGAGCAGTCCTCTAAGATACAGAAATTAGAAGGTATATATCTGTACCCCATTTATCCCTGAATGGTACATCTTAGTACTTAATTAAGGTACATATTAGTTTACTTTAAGAGTACATGTTAGTACCTAAAGTGTACATATTCATATCTTTTGAGGGGGTACCACCCCAGTGACAGCTGTACCTTTTTTTTCTGAGAGAGTGGGCAGAATAATGTGCAAAGTGGACCAGAATTTATGCCAACAGCCAAACGTCTGGCTGAATGAGACTAGTGCTAACAAGACATAAAAGCACAAGTGATAACTTGAGTCTATTTATAGTGAGAAACAGGAAATCAACATCAGGTAAGATGGCTAAACTAGGACACAGGAGAGATACAGTAAATATCATGCATCAACAGTGCCTCACTCCAACCAGAGATACACATGAGCTCACATACTGTACATTACTTATAATATTTATTTCATGTGATCTCTACCTCCAAGGTTGGACTTCAGTCTCACTGAGGATGAGAACAACTGCATGCATTTGGAAATACATGTTTACAGGTAGAGACACACTCATTCACTCACTCCAGCTGGCTTTTGTCCTGCACAATGATCAGCACAAAATGATAAAATCATGATATAGCACTATACTTCCTTTCTTTCTTTGAGAAAACTTTGAGTGTATTTTGGTGTCATTTAGTAACTTTTCTTCTAACACCATCCACTCTCACATTGGTCCCTTCTGTGCAATAGGCATATGGACACCTCACTGCTGGATGTGGATGTTCAGCCAACATACGTGAGAGTGACCGTCAAAGGAAAGGTATACTATACATCCCTCTGTCTCTCTCTTTCCATCTCTTTCTCTCTCTCATCTGATGAGTTTGACCTTTAAAGCTGATTACCCAGCAGTAAATCTACACTCTTTATGCTGCCTCATTTCCTCACAAATCTGCCGCAGACCAACACAAGTAACGGTTCTGACTTCACAACACCACAGATGTTTGTGCGTGTGTGTGTGTGTGTGTTTGTGTGCGACTGATCTCGGTATTGATGTATATGAGTTTATGACTGGTGATACTGTAGTAGATCACTTTTACAGTGACAAGTGCTTGAAAGCCCACATAAATAAAAGTGTGTGTGTGGTGTGGTGTGTGTGTGTGTGTGTGTGTGTGCAGGTGTTCCAGCTGGTTTTGCCTGCCGAAGTGAAGCCTGACAGCAGCACAGCACAGAGATCCCAAACCACCGGCCACCTGCTCCTCATCCTGCCTCTGGTACAGCTCAGTACACCTGAAACACACCTTTCAAACACCCTCCTGATGTCTTTGAACATAGTTTCCATCCCAGTTTGTGCTGAATGAACATAACCTTACCAAAGATAATATCTGTTAAAATCATTCCCTTCAATATAATCCCAGAATTGTGCCAAAATGTAGTTAACTGATGTGAAGTACTTTTTGAAAGTTGACGTTCCCTGCAGTCTAACATTCTGTGCTTCACCTAAAATTATTTTTTTCATTTATTTGATTTTTTTTTTATGTATAGGCTTTTGTGATCTGATATTAATAATGCTGCAATGAAACTTGTACATTAACAAAATATTGTACAAGTTTACTGAAGTCAAAAATACGATTGAAAATTATGCTAAATGTGAAAGAAATGGTGGGGATTTTCAACACTTTTTTTCCTTTACTTTTATGTAAGCTACTGTTCAAAAGATTTTTTTATCTGTTTTAATATATTTAATATTTCAATATATTTAATTTATGTAATTTGTATTTTCAATTGAATGTATCCTTGCTGAATAATAGTATTAAATTCTTTAAAAAAATTACAACAACATATATAAATAAAAAAAGTATATATCTTACTGACTCCAAACTTTAGAATTGTAAAAAAAAAATTTCAATTTTTAACCTAATATCTTAAAAACATTGTTTATAGTAAGTTACCAAGTGTAGTGAAACTGGAATGGAAATCTAACAAACTGATGTATTAACATGCTGTTGGCTAACAGCTTTCAGAAAGTGTAGTTGAATGATCAGTTAATTTGCAAGTTTTTTTTAAGGATAACTTTATGTATGCATATCTAGACTGTATAAAACCTCTTCTTAAAACCCATTCTGGTATTATTTTTTTGTCCTAGGCACATGGAGAGATAAAACCAAAGAAACCCATTGCCAGGCCAAGCAGTGTCACCAGTAAGCAAAATATCAAGAAAGCGACCAGGTAATTCAGTAGCAGTTCAGCTGCATGTCAATGTGAACATGTGTGTTCTTGTCTTAATAGTGTGATTGTGGTTTTGCTACCACACCAGACAACAAAAAGTGTCCTTGGTCTGGAATAGTTTTTATTCATGGTCAACGTATCAAATATAAAATCCTAAAACAGAATTCTGCTAAATACCTTTTGTATTCCAAGAAAACAAAGAAAAATCTGGCATTCAAATGACATGAGGGTAAGAGGGTGACAGTATTTTAATTTCTGGGTGAACAAACCATTTAAGATGACAAGAATCAAAGTTGCGACCTTGACTAAAACACTTAACTGTAGGTTGCTCCAGGGACGCTGAACTTCTAATTAGGGTAGAGGTGGCTTTGGAGCTATTTTTACTAAATTATTAAATTGCAATATATACACACATACACGCTTATCTGCTTTATAATTGATCTCTCTTTATAGTCCTCTCTCCCGTTCTCTCGTCTTCTCTGCAGTTTACAGCCGGAGGTCTTGTGCGGTCACTTTCACACTGTACAATATCCCTTGTGTGTGTGCAGGCACCTCTAATGGGTCTTAATGCATGTTTGCATTAACCCGTGTGACTGTGGAATTAGTTTGTTGTCCATTTTGGGACCGTGTGTCTGCGTGAGTCCTTCAGTCGGTTTATCAGCATAGTAAGTGAACACTGGGGTATAACATTAAAGACCTAATAAAAATGCAAATAAGATGCAAATAGAACAGTTACTTTTATTTCACTCACAAACACGCACTCTTCTGCCCTGACTTCATCCTGATGGATGACATCATCTCAACCTGATTACTCCTGACATGCTTGGAGGACAGATGCTCTTGCTTTTATGTTATTTACCGAGACCCTCAGGTAACACACACAAACACTCTAACGCACCTGTGTTCCTGCCCCTGACGAAATCATTGCACTTTCTGTAAATCATCTGTGTGTGTGATAATGTACCCGCTGATTTGCTCGGAAAGTACAATATAATTGCACGCTATCAGTAATTCAGAGTCCAATCAGGTTTCAGCTACCACACTAATTACATTTTTAGTGATTCATTCTTAAAGCATGCGAGAGACAGAAGTGGAGATAAAAAGAGTGACTCTTATACTGTACTATAAATACATGATATGTATTATAAGTGATATATATATTGATATATTGTGTAGTCAAAGAGCTCACCAGAGATTGTTAGACTACTGTCCTAGCAAAAATAAAGCCCTGCTGTGTGTTGAAGTCACAAGCCTTTTGGTGTGAGTCTTCAGGCTGTCAGGACTGATTTATCTGCTATCATGATGGATGGGGTTGGCCATCATACTTGGATTTGTGTTTCTATGTAAGAGGCAGAAAGCTGCAGCACTGTTCTGTTGGGGAGGCCTGTGGTAAACATGATGATGGTGGGGAATAGTAGTGTATTAATGGACATTTATCAGCTTGCCTCACTGCTTAGTGCTTGTCAAGTAACGAACAAACATGGTTTCCGTACACTTTTGCTTTCTTAATCTGCACAGCCGTTCCATAATGATCCATTAAATGAATTAATTAGGGTGCATATGTGATTAACTACTACTTTGTGATGTTGTACTGTAATGTATGCTATAGGAGAATAGCTTATTTAGGTAACAGATTAGGTAACAGTGTTCTATGGTGTGAGGTTGGATCACAGTAAGTGATCATTAAATGTCAAATCAGCCCTTTTCTTTTCTTCTTAAATGACTTTTTTGTAATTTTGATAATCCTCTCTTGCTAAGTGATTGCATTCTATGGCAGTTAACAGTTTACTTCCTGTCCCCATTGCTGTTCCATCAGCATCTGTTTCTTGAAGTCTCTGTTACTTCCAGGACAGCTTAATGCAGTTACACATTTGGGGTTAAATGTTTAGTTCAATGGTTCTTAACCTCGCACTGTACTCCCACTGTCCAATACAATATTCAATGGATTCCTATATGTTAGCATAACTATAGCTAAGATATTCACACTAATATTATTATGAACAGAAACTTGGATTGTATATATGTGTAAATTAACCACAATTCAATTTGTGAGCATAAAAAACATTGTTCGGTTTCCAATATTATTAAAAATATCTTCTTGTGTTGCTTAAAATGATGAAAGTCATATTAGTCTCTTAAGTATTTTTTTTTCCTTCATAATAAGGTACACAGATGAATCAAGCACAGTAAGAACTAGGACATTTATTCAGAAAGTGAATAGGGTCAAATGTGTCTTATAGTGTGCGTCTTTGTGGTGGATGTGATTTAGCAAAGAGTAGGTGGGAGAAACCGACTTTGATTTTTGCAGAGATTGTGCTGACTGAACAGTTAGTCTAGAGTTATAGACTAATAAATTGTTAAAACGCAATAAAACAGCAATCTCAGTCAGATCTGTCTCTCTGCAGGGCAGCGGCAGGGCGTGAATTACTGGAGGTGGATCCCGGTCTGGCTCAGAGTCTGGCCAACATTGTTCCCAAAGGAAAGGAGTCTTCCCACAAGCCCCTGCAGCTATTGCAGCCTCACCAGCGCTGTGGTGTTGAGGAAAGGCCTGTGTCAAAGGACTTCGTGGATGATCCAGAAGTGCCTCCACTTATGTGAGCGAGAAAGAGAGAGAGAATATGCTATTACATGAGACAGCAAGAGAGCATAAGCCTAATCACACTCTCTGCTGAGCTCGTGGAAGTGTGTGTGTGAGATATATTTAGTTCTATTCATTAGACATGCAGTTAAACAGATGAGTAATTTTCAGTCTCATTAAAGCTTGCTGAATATTTCACTGCTACACATTCTTAACTTTCAGTGTGTTCTTGTACTCTTGATGTGCAGCATAAATTATTTTCTCCATCCATCTGAAATAATTGTATTCATGATTGTAATATGTGTAAAAGTTATTGCTATATATGTACTCTTTTTGTTGTTTTTTTGTTTCCATCAAAACCAGCTTGTGATGTTTCTGGCCTCTGACCTACTATTTTAAATGATCATTTGTTTGTAGTAGTCATAGCAATAAAGACTATGTCTAAAATAATTTTCCATACAATGTCACCTTTATTTTTATAGTGCTTGATGCAATACGTATTGTTTCAAAGAAGCTTCACAAGTGATATTAAGATGCAAAACACGCAATTTTAACGGTGCTTCAAATATGAGACTTTTTTTTTTTTTATGTTGCAAAATTCATTAATTATTAAACAAAATTCAGAAATAAGGCAGCTCATCAAAATACAATATTGTGATCATCCAGCTCATTTCAGTTTCATACCAATGAGTTTCTTTTGGAAATTAAACTGCCAACGCTGACTGAGTCTTTAGCTTGTAAAAATTCTGAGGTGACAAACAGCTTCAATGCCACTGTAGACAGCCTTACATGTATTGTCACCTGCTGGTGCATGGCATAACTACATAATTTTGAGTCCAAAAAAATATCCTGCACCTTTAAATGCCACTTATTACTGTATTTAAGTATTAAATGTATTAGATGCTTTTACATTGTTACAAAAATGTTTAATGTCAAATAAATGCTGTTTTTTTTTCATTATTTATTTGAATTATTTCTGAAAGATCATGTGACACTGTCATATCACCAATTTTGGTTGTCTAAAAACAAGGGGTGGCTCAACTTCCCCACAGGCTCAAATCAACCCACTCTCCCCTATTGCTGTTTTTACTTTATTTTTTATCAAATTATTTTTTATCAAATAAATGCAGACTTGGAACCGTAAGTGTACTTCATTTGTAATTTGATTCTGGTCACTTGCATGTGCTTAATGATTATTATTCAAGATCTGTGTTTATGTTTGTTTAAGTTGATTAATAGTCCAGGATTTCTAATCATAGGATTAGAGTCAGTTTGTTGTGCTGCTTTTTTCCTTATATGTGTTGGAGGAATGTGTGGATATGTGTTGGAGATGAAGGAAAATGCTGTTGTGTGTGTGTGTGTGTGTGTGTTAAAGAGGTCAGATGTGTACATAACTGCCAACGGATGAGCTCATTTCTCTGCAGTATTTCTATTTTCAGGAAAGCAAGAAGATATACTCACCCTATAGTTCACACTCCTTACAGCTCGCATGCAAACACACACACACACACACAACAAAGATCAAACACATCACAGTATATGCACATTCTTTACAGCTCACACTCGGGGTCAGCAGGTACACAGCTTATCTCAGTGTTTGAATGTTATTCTTCAGTATTGTGTCTGTCCTTTCCCCTGCTGCTCTGTGTGTGTATGAGTGAATTTTCGGTATGTGCAGATGGACTGTGCAGGTTTAATTTCCACCTTTATTAAAACTCATGTCAGCATATGAGTGATTTACATTGCTGCTGACATTTAAACAGCTCTTTGCTGTGCTGGACTAAATATTATGAAACCCATCTTAAAGACGCTTCAGAGAATAGAGTCATCAAAGAGCATCATTTAGAGTTTTTAATTAATGACTTTCAGGCTAACTAGATTCTAAAAAATATATACATTGGGGGCCAATAGTCTTGGCTTATATTTTGATTTTCTTGTGTAACACAACATTTTTATTCATGAATTATATTATCATCATAAAAAAATTGAGTGAAAAGTTTAACTGAAAAATGTAGATGAATGTCTAAGTAGTGTGCATCAAGCTGCATTGAACTCCACACGTTTATGTAAAACTTGATGATGATATCCATGTTGTAACAATGTCATGATTTGAAATGATCCAGAGAGCTTCTTGTGTTTCAATGGAAACAAGAACAACTAACAAGAACAAAAATGTGATTATTTAGTGAGTTTGAAATGAGTCATAATTACTCTTCAGATTTATTTATTTATTTATTTATTTGCTTTTATTCGGCAAGTGCATTTATACATTAAACATTTATAATATTACAAAATGCTTAAAAATGTTATATAAATGATGTTCTTCTGAACTTTCTATTCATCAAAACATTCTGAAAAAAATGTATCATGGTGTCATGTTGGGTTTGGGGTTTTCTTTCATGTTCATGTTTTCAAGACTTTTATTTTGTAGTTTAGTCATGGTTATGTTTCCTGGTTTGTCATGTGATTCCCTTGCATGGAGTTCATGGTCCTGTTTAAGTTCGTGATTATTTCATGCACCAAGTCATGTTCTGTTAAGTTTGTTTATTTGAAATAACTTGGGTTCACTTGGGTTTATCAAGCTCGCCTTCAGTGGACATTTATTACAGAAAGCTAGACTTTGAATATGAACCCAGCAGTTCTCCTCCTGTGCCTGCCAAGCCAAGGATCCACCTTAGAGCTTGGTCAAGCCTCACTTGTCAAAATCACTTTTTAAAATATATTAATATATATATTTTTTATAATTTCACTATATTTCTGTTTTTGCTGTATTTTCAAATAAATGCAAAAAATATTTTTTATTATTTGTACATTTTTAACTACAGCGTGAATTCCATATTTTCAGTGTATACTGTATTTTGGAATCCTGTTCGATAAACGTTCAGAGTTTGAAAAGTTTCAAAAGGTTTGTGAAAAGCGTTGTGAAAATTTAGTCAATGGGTTTAAATATAAGTTTACTGCACTTCATGTGCTTTTCGCATATGCTGCAAGTGTATTGCACTTCATGTGCTTTTTACATTAGGAACTGCATACCAAAAATGAATTGTGCTCCAGATGTGTGTGTTCACATTAGGACGTATTGTCCTAATGTATCCAATTTGAATTTTAGGTTTTTGAAACTGTTGCAAATGAAAACATTTTTATTTAATGCAGCAGCTGGACATAGACTGAATTATTAAACCCCTCAGTCACCCTGACAAAGATGCTCTCTTTTCTTTTGCTCCCCACAGTCTCTTCATCTCCCCTGGCTCTGCTGTTCCTCCAATCTCTGACAAGGAGAAGGTGGTGTCTGCTTTGACTTTCCAAGAGACTAACTCAACAGTCAGGTCATTTTTGATGTTACTTCACTTTTATTGATCGGCCTGTCTTTTTCATCCTCACTTTGCTCGTTCTCTCTCCCCCCATTTCTTTCTGTAGCTTTAGGATCCTGCTTTCATGAGGGAAGTGTATGTCAGACGGTGGTGGCACAGGCTCTGAACTATGGCTGCTCTCTATCCTTCTGAGGTTATCAGTATCACTCCTAGCTGCTTGACGTCATAAGCACTTAAATTTATGGCTAATGAATCATGAAGATTTATAGCCGTAATCTTAGGCTGTGTTCCCAGAAAGAGGAATTAAGAAAGCCTGCATACTTCAACTGCTTTATCCCAAAAGAGAATTCTGGATTTGAAATGACAGAGGTGACTGGATAAGCAGAAAGACAAAGAGATTCATGATTGTGCTTTGATTTACAGGTATGTTCCCATAATGCACTGCAGTACTGGGGTCACCTTAGAGTATCCCATAAAGCAATCTATTTAAACAGAGCTTTCTGGATTTTGAGTTTAACAAGGTGAATTTACAGCTTTGTGGACAGATGGGATTTTTTTAGATCTCTGTTCTTGTGTGTGTGTGCGTGTGTGTGTGTGTGTGTATTTCAGCAGCCATCTTGACTAGTCCTGTAAAAGCAGTCTAGATACTCCCACTGCACAAGAGATTAAAAAAATGCCAACATAGATGTAAAAAACTCCCCTAAATGATATAAATCAAATTCTCAACATGTTGTTGTATGCACTCAATGGAAAAGAATCAACCTTAGTTAAGACAGCACGTGCACTGTAAAAACCCCAGTGTGTGCTGAATATTCTCATTTGCTCTGATGTGAGATTTGAAAACTAAGAAACTTAATTCTCAGAGAGAGTGTAAATCTCATTAATGATAAATGAAATCCTGAGGACTGCCTCACAGTGGGATTCTCAGTTTCAGTTTCACTTTAGAGAGCTTTATTGCAGTGTTTTCCTACCTTTTTGGTCTTTTGTACCTCCACATCCCCATTAGTAAGGTTCACATACTCCAACACCAAACCAGAAATGTAGGAATGTATCCATATATAATATTATGCTGAACATAATTTTGCATTATCATATATATATTTGAACCTTACTAATGGGGATGCATAATATATATATAATACTTACAATTTTTGTAGATTTGTATAGAATGCTTAGTGCATGACACTTCAATATGTTGGTATTAATCTCAGCTTATATTTAAGTTAAATCCATAAAACTAATTACTATTATTATTACAACGTATGCCTTGGTATTTTTTATATTGTGTATGGTTATGTATATTGTGTAAAAAAGGAAAAAAGAAAAAGCCATTCAACCAGACTTAAGATCAATTATGTTTTAGTCAAATCTAAGTCTTCTAATACATTTTAATTAAAAAAGTCTGGACTACTTCCTCCAACAATTACATGGTAACAGATTTGTAATCTATACCCTCTATGTGATTTAACTTTCATCTTGGTACTCTATGTAGCCATTTATGTCAGTTAAAATTTCATAAGGCTTGTTTTTTGTTTGTTTGTTTCAGTTTTTCATATAAAAACAAAACAAATAAACAAAAAAAAGTTATTGAAGAGAGCCGTAAGTAATAAAAATTTACTATTATGGAAAATAACCACTCTTAACATTTTTCCATTAACATGCACATTTTTATTTATGTTTTTCCCCCCTGGAATTAGGAGTAACAAAGTCTCCACTGGCACAGAATCTCAATGAATGCAATAGATCATCTAGGTATTGTTTGCCTACTGTTTTATAAATAATGCATATTTGGACACCCATTTGACCTTCTGCTTTTTGCATAATTTAAAGCAGAGACTAAAACATTCTATCACTAACACACCTAAATTTTGTCATCTGTTCATTTGTAGATCCTCCTAGATCTGAGCTGGGTGTGTCATGTAACAGGGACATCCAAAACATGCAGTGCTCTGTGGTCCTCCACAACCAGGATTGCAGACTGCTGTTGTAGAAACACAATTCTGATCTTTGATGTGCACTTTGTGACACTGTTTAGGTTCAGATTACTAGCAATCCACCCTGAAGGAATTCAGGTATGCCATCTTCCGGCTTGTGATTGATGTGAAAGCATCTCCAGCAGCCTCTTGGTGGTTTTGGGTTGCGATGGCATGCACAATATTGCGTTGTCGAGGCTCAGAGATGCTATGTCAGTAGTGTGTCACGTGCCCACAAGCTCTCTGTCTTGCCCCTGTGTCTGGAGCACCGTCTGAGCCTCCTCCCTCATCTCAACAAGCAACGGCAGCACGAGAACAATTTGAATCAGCAGTCATGCGGTCGCACGGAGAATTCGGTAAGGCAGCTCTGTGTGCGTTTGTGTGTGTACAGCTGACAGCGGAAGCCTGCTATATTTGCTCTTTCTGACATCATGTGTGTTGCTCATACCGGTATAGGCTGCAGGCGCGAACCGAGGCGATGCAGTTGTTGCACGGCATTGTTGCGTATGAACCAGATGCTCTTTGTCAGCACTGTTGAGCCCTTCGTCATTTCTAACGGCACATTTTTGCATTTAAACAGGCCACTGTGATTACATATGGGAATCCCAAATAATTAAACGATTCGCTTTTTCATTTCGATTCGTTCCATTAACGATTCATTTAGTAGCCTGTTCTTGCGGAAGACATTAGGAAAAGAGTGAAATCTTACCGCATAATGCCTTCAGCAGTCACAAATGATTAAATCATTGTGGATTTTAACAGAACATTATATAACAATTCCTGAATTATTTTTTTAATGTACATAAAACCGACTTTTAACTACTTTTTACAGACTTTAATATCCTAGTATAGCGTTATTATATCAATTACTAAAATGAAAAAAAGTTGCATATGTTATGTATTAATGACTTATTTAATGTAAAACAAAATATAATAGATTACATAAATCATTTTGTGTATATTTAAATTCATGTTTCCATATGTTTAAGCCTACAATAGAAGTACAATATATCACATGAAAGGTCCTTGTTTAACTTCCAAACGGACGTGTGAAAAGTAATAACGTGTTCAGTCAGAAGCAACCGATTTAAGTATTTCTTTAATTCACTAAAAAGAATCGGTTAATAAGAGTCATTCGTTCGGGAATCAGATCGCAGATTTGGATTCACTTAGAAGAACCGACTCGTTTGTTTCTCGCTGTATATTCAGTCGTGATGTTGCGTTGGTGAATAGTATTGCATGAAAATTGTTTGTATGCTGTTCCGTTCTCATCGGGATACACTTTCGAGAACCGTTTGGGCAACCGAGCGTCATGTGCGTTTGAAGATTTGAATGTTTTTTGTTTTTTTAATCCACAGCCCATCCTCGCGCCTCCCTTCCTGAACGAGGTCCTTAAATTACCCACGACCACTGAGGAGCTTGCGCTTTCCCTGTCCGGATCATGGCATGCGCCCCATCCCGGACTTCCACACGCGCCGCGCCGAGGCTTGAGAGCAGTGAACATGGGAATCAGGTCCAGAAATGCCACTAACGGTGCAGAGGACTCGCGCGAGCGGAAAAGTGCGCTGGCCGGAGACCTGGAGCTGTGCGCGGGGCAGGAACGGGACGGTGCGCTGCTGCTCGTCGGCTCGGGCAGAGAACCTGACTTCAAACGGGGCTCGCAGAGCATCGGTTTGCTCGCTAAGACGCCCCTGGGCTACACACGTCCCGTGAAGAGGAATAATATCAGGAAGCGACGGATACAGAATCTTATCTACGACGTGCTCGAGAGACCACGAGGATGGGCGCTGCTCTACCACGCGTTTGTGTAAGTGAACCCAGATGCATGTCACAGCCAGAAGCGCCCACACACAGAGGGAACAGCCCAGTTAATTATAAATTACAACAATTCAGTTCAATCCAAATTATTTGAACAGCCCTGTTCATTGTTCCAGGCTTTACAATGAATGCAGCCCCATAAAACTCCCTGAGCTTAATTATGAATGATAAATAAACCCAAAGAAGAGAGGAAATTAAATGCAAATACATGGAAATCACATTTATGTGTTTACTCTTGGCTGTAACTGTTATATACACACATGTAACCAAATACTCAAATTAGAGGAGCAAATGTCACTCTAAGAGTCATTCTGATTAAACACTAATCTGATTATTGAGGTTCTCCTTAATGGCCCCACTTATGCATATTTACAGTGGTGGGACTATGTAGAGAATGATAGCTTATCTTTTAATGAGCAGGAAAGCAATTGTCCCGAGTTTTGTGCTTTTGCATTGAACACTTTGAAGTGTATAATGTGGTCCCGTTTGTACTGGAGCTCTCCATGGTACTGAAACAGAGCACAACCTATAGCTGAGTAACCAGAAATCAAAGCACTTATAGCTGTATAGCAGTCGTTTGTGGTCATATACCAGCGCCATACGCACATTGCAGAGCCAGAGATACTGCCTGTGATTGTTGTGTCATGCTGTGAAGTAAAGAGGTCCAGGCGCTGGTCTGTGGAACTGTCTGTGGTCCTGATATCAGTACTTGTGGAGCTATTATACAGAATAGGAAACACATAAATTACTCTAGTCTGAGGAGCTGTCTGTGGTCCCGATATCTACTTGTCGAGTGATTATACAGCATAGGAAACACACAAATTACTCTAGTCTGAGGAGCTGTCCGTGGTCCTGATATCAGTACTTGTGAAGCGATTATACAGCATAGGAAACACCTAAATTACTCTAGTCTGAGGAGCTGTCCGTGGTCCTGATATCTGTACTTGTGGAGCGATTATACAGCATAGGAAACACACAAATTACTATAGTCTGAGGAGCTGTCCGTGGTCCTGATATCAGTACTTGTGAAGCGATTATACAGCATAGGAAACACACAAATACGCTAGTCTGAGGAGCTGTCCGTGGTCCTGATATCAGTACTTGTGAAGCGATTATACAGCATAGGAAACGCACAAATTACTATAGTCTGAGGAGCTGTCCGTGGTCCTGATATCAGTACTTGTGGAGCGATTATACAGCATATGAAACACACAAATACGCTAGTCTGAGGAGCTGTCCGTGGTCCTGATATCAGTACTTGTGAAGCGATTATACAGCATAGGAAGCACATAAATGACTCTGGTCTGTGGAGCTGTCCGTGGTCCAGATATCAGTCTTTGTACAGTGATTATACAGCATAGAAAACACAAGTGATTCTAGAAAGGCTAGATTATATGTTAATGCTGTTTAAGTAAAAATTGTTCTTTGTCGGGAATTAGAGTGCAGATGAACAACTTCCCTTGAAGCCCCAAGCTTGACACTAAACCTGTTTTCTATACACAGACAAACACACATTATTCACGGCCCATTTTCTGTCCACCGTGCTTAATGCCTCATGCAGGATGTGGATCATACAGTATCTGCAGCTCAGCACAGCCTTTCCCCAGCGTGTGTGTGTGTGTTTTTTTCAGACTGTATCAGGGCTTTTAACCAGGTTTTTGTATCATATGTGGTTAGTCCACACCATATTAATGTGAATAATTAATTAAAAACTCTTTATGTGCTGAAAAGTGTTGTGGCTTGTGTGTGTGGTTTGTGTGCATTTGGGAACAACTTGCTTCCACCCTACTTTACCAGTGTATCTAGAGAAAGGATTAAATTAAGTTGTTAAACATAGGGTGGGACTTCCCTTTTTATTGTAGTTTAATTGATGCTTTTGTTAATCCCAGCATTGTTGGTATAGTCTCTGGGGAGCAAAATAAACAAATCTGCAGTAATAATAAAAGTAAAAAAATGGTTCAAAATTATATAGTGTACAATAAATATAAATTATGCAATAAAATGATTTTTGGAATAATTATTAAAATGTTATTTCATAGCGTAACATATTTATGTGTTTGTGTATATATTTGATTCTTATTTTATTGTAGTATATAGTACATATGTAAATATTTTTTTTATTTACATCTTTTAATTGTGTGTGTGTGTTTATATATATATATATATATATATATATATATATATATATATATATATATATATATATATACACTCACCTAAAGGATTATTAGGAACACCGGTTCAATTTCTCATTAATGCAATTATCGAATCAACCAATCACATGGCAGTTGCTTCAATGCATTTAGCGGTGTGGTCCTGGTCAAGACAATCTCCTGAACTCCAAACTGAATGTCAAAATGGGAAAGAAAGGTAATTTCAGCAATTTTGAGCGTGCCATGGTTGTTGGTGCCAGACGGGCCGGTCTTAGTATTTCACAATCTGCTCAGTTACTGGGATTTTCACAACCATTTCTAGGGTTTACAAAGAATGGTGTGAAAAGGAAAAAACATCCAGTATGGGGCAGTCCTGTGGGTGAAAATGTCTTGTTGATGCCAGAGGTCAGAGGAGAATGGGCCGACTGATTCAAGCTGATAGAAGAGCAACTTTGACTGAAATAACCAGTCGTTACAACCGAGGTATGCAGCAAAGCATTTGTGAAGCCACAACAAGCAAAACCTTGAGGCGGATGGGCTACAACAGCAGAAGACCCCACCGGGTACTCATTTCCACTACAAATAGGAAAAAGAGGCTACAATTTGCACGAGCTCACCAAAATTGGACAGTTGAAGACTGGAAAAATGTTGCCTGGTCTGATGAGTCTCGATTTCTGTTGAGAAATAAACAGAATGAGAACATGGATCCATCATGCCTTGTTACCACTGTGCAGGCTGCTGGTGGTGGTGTAATGGTGTGGGAGATGTTTTCTTGGCACACTTTAGGCCCCTTAGTGCCAACTGGGCATCGTTTAAATGCCACGGCCTACCTGAGCATTGTTTCTGACCATGTCCATCCCTTTATGACCACCATGTACCCATCCTCTGATGTCTACTTCCAGCAGAATAATGCACCATGTCACAAAGCTCGAATCATTTCAAATTGGTTTCTTGAACATGACAATGAGTTCACTGTACTAAAATGGCCCTCACAGTCACCAGATCTCAACCCAACAAAGCTTCTTTGGGATGTGGTGGAATGGGAGCTTCGTGCCCTGGATGTGCATCCCACAAATCTCCATCAACTGCAAGATGCTATCCTATCAATATGAGCCAACATTTCTAAAGAATGCTTTCAGCACCTTGTTGAATCAATGCCACGTAGAATTAAGGCAGTTCTGAAGGCGAACGGGGGTCAAACACAGTATTAGTATGGTGTTACTAATAATCCTTTAGGTGAGTGTATATACGTACTGTATGTATGTATATATGTATGTATTTGAAAGTTATTTTATTATACACTGTCTCGTATATATACATATATAGCTTGTATAAATTTTGTAATTAATATCTATATTTTTAATTGTGTAGTATATATTTATAGTATGTTTTTGTATATATTGAATGATGTTTTAGATAATTAATCATTTGATCTTTAGGCTGCACCTCTAGAGGCATAATTAGCTGTATTGCACTATGGGTGAGCCAACTATTGGTAACCTCCTCTAGATAATTGCCTAAGTTGTCATAGTGATGGGGTGCTTGTGGAGTATTCAGGGATGTGAGAAAAACATATCTGACCAGCACACTTTTTATCCCTCTGTGTGATGTGTAAGCTGAAATTGTCGAAGCCAAATTGTCTCTGACAAGACAAAGGTGATTTAAACTTACATAGAAAATAAACAAATGTGATGGGGATTTGTGTAGTGAATAAAATAGAGAATAGAATAGGGTTTGTAAATGTCTTGTTAATAGATTGATATAGTAATAGTGGTATGGGTTCAGAAGATTTGCTTAGAGGGTTTGGGTTTCATATGTCCATTATACTTGCTCTTTAAAATTCGACAGGATGTGTCTGATTTTCAGCATCAAATTCTCACTTTGCCTTTGGCAATCGATTAGTGACCACCATGTACAACAGGGAATTGTAAAGCATTTCTCAGAATGCAGGAATTTTTTAAATCTATATCTCAGTAAAAAACATCCCGCTGTTCTTGAACACACAGGAGATTAGAGATTTATCTTGTATAAGATGTCAGGTTGACGCATAAGAATGATTTACTCTGAAGATTAAGACATTGACAAAAAAACTTTAAAGTCACTGGCTTAATTAAACTTTCCGTGTGCTTCATTAAATGAGTTTTGGGAAAGGTGTCAGGTCATGTATAAATAATGGTTGAAGCAGGCTACGTACAGTAAATCAGGGCAATGATGATTAAATGAAACCATGCTCTTATGTTACCTTGAAAATATGATGTCATAACCTTCAGCCGAACTGAGTTATAGGGTCTGATCATAGCTTGTGGGTAACAGGGGCCAAGGCTACTGACTGGTTACTCTAAGTGGAATTTTAAACTGGTAGCTAAATCACAGGGAGCTCAGCAAATACATAATGTGAGAATTTATGGAGGTTGAATATGACAATCTGCAGTGTATCAGAATGGGATGGTTGTAGCAGTTTAATGGTTAAAGATCTGAGTTAGTAATCTGAAAGTTGATGTAGTGAGTCATCTCGGGTTGCTCTGGGGGGGGGGGGGGGGTTGGGGTCTTCTTGTCGTGAATATATATTAAGTTGCTTTGGGTAAGAAAGTGTCAGCTGAATGTCTAATAAAATAACATGCTGAAAGGATTCAAGGGGGCCAATGAAGAGTGATTAGCAGTAAACCAGTCCAGCAATGCAATGCAAACTGAAGGTCAGTTGGACATCTAGGATAATGTCCAGGGTTTGTCCTCAACTGGTGACTGTGACCTTCAACTCACAGAGAGAAAGAGGGTGTGTGGGGGAGGTTGTGACTGGTTTAGAGAGGATTTTTTTTATGAATATCTGAACATGCAGTATGTCAAAAGAAAGAACAGAGCCTCTGCTTTAAACAAACAAAAAGCAATATTTTGAACAAAAAAGTTAGAAATGTGTGTTTTTTTTAAAGACTATGTCTGAATCAGATTTAGAATGATGATCAAAACATAGATGGAGTTTTTCTTTATATTCTTGACCACTTTGTGGGTCGACATTTCATTTGGTAACACTAGACAGTTTTTATTTATATTCTGTTTAATGCTTGATGATCAATTTTTTTTAAATATGCATTTGCTCACAGTGTGAATTCACTTGTTTCTGCTGCTGCTTCACCATGTTTTGATCCAGGGTTCATTACTCTTTCAGAAGATGTGTAATAATGTACAGTCGATAGTGAATATTCCATCAATGGTGGGTATGTGTAGACTCATAAATGACAGAAAATTCTGTCCACGGTGAGGAGTTAAGGGGCGGTCGCAATGGCGTCGAAAGCGTCTTATTATATTGTACACTCTCTCTCTCTCTCTCTCTCTCTCTCTCTCTCTCTATAAATATATATATATATATATACACAGTATATACACACACTCAACAATAAAAAAATTATAAATGTGTCTGCATTCAAATGTACCATCTGTTCCTGTTTCCATTGACACTGCGATGCTGCTTCTTTTTTTATTCATTTTTTTTTAAATATTTTAAAGATGTATTTTATGAAATAGGATGCTGCGCTATGGTTAAAATTAACGTTTCGTCCATTTTTGAATTTCTGTACAGAGAGGTCATGCAGTCTTCTACTGGTCACACATCTTCATGTGATGCGAATTCGCAGGTCACATTTCACCAAACATTCCTTTCTCTGAAAAACAATGCTACAGCCAGTTAATCTAATTTGAAATGTGCGTTCTGTGTCAGAATGTCCAACCTGACCTGCTAAGGCACTGCTAAGGTCTTTTGGTTAATTACTGGACATTTCTATGCTGGTTCTGGCTTCAAATCAACTAAGCATAATGAGCTCAAGTCAAAGAAAAATTTTGTCTTCTCACATTTGCATCAGGTGATTCAGTGACTTCAGTTTCCTTTTGCCTAAGCAGCAGTTTTATAGTGCAATAACAAACAGTAACGGCAGTATCACCTCACACATTTGTAGAGGGTGCAGAGTCTCTTCCTCCCCAAATTGCATTACCCAACATTCTGAGGCCACATGGTGTTTCCTCACCTCTAGTTGGCCTCCTCTGCAAGTGTGTGTTTGTGTGTGTATGTGTGTGAGCGTGACCTTCGCAGTCAGATAAAAGGTTAAAGGATTGGGAGGGAAAATCCATTTATGTCATGTATGTACAGCTCTAGGCCAATTACTCTGTCTCTTTCTTTAACACACTCACTCGTGAATGTGTAAATATGTTTGTGTGAGTGCATGTGCTGTGTGTGTGCACTCTCCGCGGTTCTGTAATTCACAGATCATTTTATCCCGGCAGGTTGCTGTGTTACTGAGTGAGATTGGAAATGGCGTGCTGTCAGAGTGGGAAATCCCTCTGTATGTGTGTGTGTGTGTTCAGATATGTGCCAACAAAATAATGTGTTTTTGTTTTTGCTTAGCAAACTTGTTTGACAAACTGAATTAAAGTTTTTGGAGAAAGTGGTTAGCTCATGAGACATGGTGCTCATCTGGGCAGCTTGAGTTTACATCTAACATCTCTCATTCACATTCCCTACATTTCTTCCAATGATTTAACATCCTTCTTTCTTCTGTACCTATAAATAAAAGTGACAAGAAACCACAAAAAGGTGCACATAACAATAATTCTTGTTGTGATATTGAATTGTGGCTTTTACAAGTAATTTGGTTTGTAAGCAAACATTGGTGTCTTGTGGAGACAGATTCTTAGTGTAGTGTCAGTAGAGTAAATGTTGCTTGAAAAAAGGAGCATTGTTTGTGTGTGTTACTCCACTCACATATTCCAGTCCTCATGTCATATTACATTACATAATGTTTTCATTATCCAGACATTCCCAATAAAAGAGACAAAAATTAAATGCCAATTTGCTGATAAATTCTTTAGCCTGTATGTTAAGTGATATGATAAGTTTAATATTTATTGCAAAAAGGTTAAATGGATAGTGTTTGCAGTACAGTACCAGCAGCTGGAGTTAAATTGAAATTAAAATTAAATTAAATTCAAATAAATTCATAAGTATTTTTAATAATGTTTGACATGAATCACACATTAAAGGGATAGTTCAACCCCCCCCCCCCCCCCCAAAAAAAAAAAATTATAAACAGAACAAAAAAGTGTGAAACAACTGGAAATTTGTCATATTCTAGTTTTTTCAAAGTAGCCACCTTTTGCTTTGATTACTGTTTTGAACACTCTTGGCATTCTCTTGATGAGCTTCAAGAGGTAGTCACCTGAAATGATCTTCCAACAGTCTTGAAGGAGTTCCCCGAGAGATGCTTAGCACTTGTTGGCCCTTTTGCCTTCTGTCTGCGATCCAGCTCACCCCTAAACCATCTCGATAGTCATGAAAATAAAGATATATATATATATATATATATATATATATATATATATATATATATATATATATATATATATATATATATATATATATATATATATATATATATATATATATGTCATTATTTACCCTCTAAACCTTCATGACTTACCTTCTTTTGTGGAATGTAAAAGATATGTTAATAGTCCAAACAACGATTTTTATTGTATAGGAAAAACTTTTGATTATACATTCAACATGGACTATTTTCTGAAACTATAGATTATATTAATAAATGTTTGAAATTTGAGAGAATTTTATATGTATTATAAAATGGAATGGAAACTGCTGAATACAGAATTAGTTTGAAGCATTTGAAGGGAAGCATAAAATGATCTACCACTGATTGATCTTGCTGAGTTTAATGAGGCCATGAGTGCCAGCTCTGCGATCCACACACACACACAGGCGCGCACACACACACCTGCCTGAGTCAGGCCTGTCTGGGTAAAAGAGTCCCCAAATGTACTAGACAAGCAAACCAGGTCCAGTTCCCTCAAGCTCCAAATCTTTGCCTACTCTGACAGAATGACTTGAAATAAGGGAAATGCAGCTTGTTAGGTGAAAGAAGTGGTCATTCAGCAGAGCTTTTTTATCCAAAGCAGCTTACAGTACATTTATTACAGGGACAATCTCCCTGGTGCCTTGCTCAAAAGCACAACGGTGATCGCTCATGAGTCATTCCGCTTTCTGTCTCTGAGTTCTATGCGGCATCACCCTTCTAAAGAAGTTCTGTAGCTGTACCGGTAAAGTGAATATGGTCAAAAGTGAGCAGCTTGATGTAAGGCCTTCAGGGGCTTCCTTCCTGTTTGGAGCTCTTTATTAGATCTGTTCTGTATTAGATCTGTGTTTCTTCCATATATTTAAGCTAAAAGCTCTGCCAAATCATATTCTAATCTTATTCTAGTTTTGCTTCAGGACACCCAGTTCAGGATTCTACATTAGACATCAGTGACTATACAACATAAGGGCAAAAACATCATTAAAATCAAACATTAGTTCATACATTTTCTGAATATAGATTTTAATATATTATATACAGTATGTAACTTTCCATTTCCAAGGTGACATTTCAGCACTTGACAAATGGACAGCGACTCTTCTAAGCAGCACTTAAAGCACAGCTACGTGATTGTTGGGAAACGCACGTAAAACAATAACAAACAATCGTAAAATTACTCGTAGAAAATGCTCTTAAGCGCCAAGATCAATCGTTATCAGGAAACCTGACCCAGAACTTTACACACAGGCAAACACGGCTTGTGTAATGCAGGAAAGTGCATTCCCATAGTCTAGTAAAGTAGTGTAGTTACCAATATTATTAGGGTTATGCGTTACTTTTCTTCGTTACCCATAAAAAAAGTAATATAGTTACTGTAATGCGTTACTTTGTAACTCGTTACCCCCAACACTGCATTTAACCTACAAAATCTGAAAATGTCATGGGTTGTAGAGGAGTGGTGAATACAGACGTGAGATTCATACTTCAAAGAAGACTTTAATGAGAACACAACACATAACACTAAATAATAACCGACAAAGGATAGAACAGAATATGAAGTATATATGCATGCACAAGGTAAATGAGGGAACTAGAGAGGAACAGTTTGACAGGGATTTACTAATCAGGAACCATGGCAAGTAATGAGATCTCTTAACAGACTTGACAGGAACTGAAGTAAACTTAACATAATGTGACAGAAAAGGAGTTAAAAATATTTTCAAATAGTCAGTTTAATTTCATTTAATGGGATAATATAAGACTTTCACCTTACAAATAAATGTTGAAAGTGAAAATTTGTATATTTCATGAAAAAGTGAGATGGGTTTATTATGCAAAAAAAGGGGTTTTTATTGTGCAAAAATAATGCTATTAATTAATGCTATTGTTAGCCAATAATTGATCTTACAAACAATGCCTATTATAACTTCAAGTGAACACATATTTAAATGGATAATGTGTAGTAATAGTAGTTTATGTTGTATTTTATTTTACCTTGCATTTTCTGCATCTTGTTTTCAAGAGTGAGGGCAAGTCATGCAACCTGTCCAACTGTGCACATAATATGGTTAGGTGCAGTTTATTATTTGTATTTAACATTGTTTTAGAGTCGAGTAGTACCATGCAAAGTGTGTTAATAGTTGTGAATCAAGTGTCTGCTGAAGAGTTTGTCTTTAGATGTTCTTGATGTGTTTTTCCCCAATCAAACAGAAGTGTTTTATAGCGTAGAACATGGATTTATTTTGATTTAAAAATAGCATTTTTCAGTTTATCTCTGTCATTTTCCTCTCTCTTTATTTGCTAAATGCTGCTTTACTGCCTCCTCAAGCACACAGTCATGTGACATGTTTCCAAGGTAACACTGCCTTGTGTAGCGGAGGAGGGCTGCTCAACTGTCTGCCGTTGAACATACACACTTCCAGCATATTTACACCACTCAGCGTCCTAACCGACACAGACACACACTTAAACAGTTGCTGTGCAATCAACCCCAAACAAAAATAAGGAAATAAGTGTCAGAGTTTGTGTGTGTGATAGTTCATGCCTGTATGTGTATGATAGTGAGTGCATATATTTTATTTCCTATGCATGACAAAGGAATGTGCTCCACAGCTTCTGTTGCTCAGCAACTGTTCCAAATTAGGGCCACAGTTAAATGTGAACAAATAGATTATGCCTACACAGGAAGACTGTGTTTGGCTTTAGATGTACATGACACCTTATGTACATGTATATGCAAGAGTGATTCTGGTGCATTTGGCGAGACGTGATATGCAAGTGCCCTAAAAAGTACAAGTACCTTTGTTGATGATGGTTTGTGACGGTACTATGAACATATTTGCTAATAAAAACAAATCAATTTTATATAGGACCATTTATCATTTTATTAATTTTTTTTATTTTAAATATTTTATCATCTAAATGGAACAAATGGATTATATATATATATATATATATATATATATATATATATATATATATATACACACACATACATATATTTATTCATCAAAACTGCCTCAATGCGGTTTCAGGGGATGTTTGTGTATTATCACATTACATTTGACAATTTTACATAAACTTCATTTATTTACTAGAAAAATTCACAGAATACCCATACTGACCCTGAGGGAAAAAAAAGTAACTGAATTAGTCTTGAAATCAAGAAAAAAAAAATTATTGTTTGACAGTTAGATTTAGGAGACCATTGCAGACACAGTCTATACTGCAACCAGTCCTGTTGAATTTAAATAGACATATACTGAACCGTCTTAGAGACTAGTATTTACTACAAAGCTTTTACATGTTTACAATGCCCTGGTTAAAGAAACAACTGAAGAAAAGTTAAGCTACAATACTTTGGAGAAGTTTACATAGTCCATTTCTTGTCCTCTGTTGAACCACAGTGCAAGCCATTACCTTTGAATATAGTATTCCCAGAAGTGGGTGACCAGACAAAATTTCTCCAAAAGATCAGCAGCTCCTCATCTGGGAAGTCCCAAAACATCCCAGAACAACTGCAGGCATATCAAGCATTAGCTAAGGTTGGTGTTCAGGACTCAAATCAACATTTCAAAGGCTGAAAAGAAGCAGAAGTAAAGTTTTAGAGTGGCCCAGTTAAAGTTCTGAGTTAAATCCTATAGGTGTCATGATCAGGTTTGCAAAACAAAGTGATGACGGTGTACAGTATAATCATAAAAAGAGTTCTTTTAATAATCCAAAGAAGAGAATAAGCACAACCAAACACATATCCAAATGAATAAACATCCGACAAAGGAACATAGGGGAACAAAGACTTAAGTCACAGAAACTTAATTAGTAGAACTGAAACAGGTGTGGAGCTAATTAATCAAAAACCATGGAAACAAACAAGGCAGGAGAAAGGAAACATTTTTCCTTTTCAAGGAACAAAATAATAATTAAAATGCATTATCGTTTTTTTTTTATTAAAGTTATTTTTGTGGAACACACCTCACGGCACTTAATGTTAATGTTTTTGATGAATCATAAGACATTTTCATTTCAGTTTGTCTAAATATCATTAACGACCCTACAGCATAAGCATTTTAAAATAAGGCACTTATACGTGTAAGGAGGAGCATACACTTCTTTTGTTTTTTAAAGGGGTCATATTTATAGATTTTTTTTTTTTTAACTGTGTTTTGGTTGTGTTTTTATTATTTTATTTTATTTTATTGTATTATGTTTAAGCATTTCTCCTGCTTTTCACTGAACAGACCTGCAACCCATTTTGGGTTTGACCCACTCATCTGCATAAGCACCTCCAAGCACATACTTGCTTCCTTGTGCTCTGTTCTCCAGAGAGAGCTGTAATCTACTGTTCCCTGAAATCAGCGGACAAATACTGTGCTTTTAACATCCACCTCACTAATAACCTCTAATGGGGCTACATGTCTCTCTCTCTCTCTGGCTCCTTCTCTGTTCCTCGCAAGTACTACAGAATAACTCACTTTAGTATCCAGCATGCTCTGGGGCAGAACCGCACGGCTGTGTGTGTATGTGTGTATGTTTATTATAAAGGTTGATGTGTCCTGTTATGACTCACCTCATATATTGATGCTCTCATTACAGCCAATATGCCCTCAATATCGATCCGACAAACAGCCAGGTCTCACACACACACACACACACACACACACATTCTCACAGATGCACAAGTATAATCACACACATTAGTCTCACAGCATCACCAAGATTACTAGTACTACTAGTAATAGTTTAAATGGAAGTATAAGCAGTAGCACTGATAATTTTTACCCCATAAATAATATGCATTCTCAAAAATATACCCTTGTCTCTGCATGCCGATGCTCTTATTCTGCAGTTAAAAACCGCACACTGCATAGTTGGCTTCATTCAGTATACTATAAAATGATGCCAGATTTTACTGTGTCCACTTACCAACTGAATCACTATTGACTGGTGTGGATTGCTCTCACCAACCTTTATATTCAACAAACATCTCTAACAATTCTGTAGCTCTTTGTAAACAGCATTGAAGGGGTCATTTTACGAACAATCAAATTTTCCTTGATACTGTTGGATAAAAGAGTCTGATATACTGTGGGAACATACTGGAACGTATAAAACCTCCTCAACAAATGAGGGTGCCTGACCATGCGTCTCTTACGTGCACTCCACAGACTGTCCAGGTGCTGCACCTCCATGCTTCAGAGTTCAGTCATTTGCATTCCGTCGATATTATGTTGCCAGTTAACATTTATAAAATACATTTTTGACATTTGTGAATCGATTCAGAATCGTCCACATCGCGATGCATCTAAGAATCGATTTTTCCCCTCACCCCTAATATGGGGCTGAATATGGGCTCTAGTAAGCTTAAGAATGAGCATGCTCATGGCATTCCCCCGTTCTGTGTTAAGGGAAGCATCGATCTTGAAGAGAATCCTGCAGCTCTTTAATCGACACACAGTAAAAGCAAAAGAGGTATGACCATTACAGGTTATTAGTGTGCTGATGCTAAAAGCTTTCACTGGAGACCAGATGCTGAGCATGTAGCAGTGTGTATGTGTGTGTGAGATGAATATGTGTAACCATGGAAACAGCACAGATATAACCTACAAATGTGAAACCATAGTAACTGCCAACAGGTCAACTGACAAATAGAGTGAGGATGATAAGGGAAATATGTGCGTCTGCATGTGTGCTCTGCTGGATGCCCAGACGTAACAGAACAACGCTGCAGAAAATGGCATCGAAGGACAGCGCCTTAGACTTAGTCACTTGCATACACAAATCATTGCACACATTTATACTAAATAAACACAATGGTTGTGTTTCTGTGTTTAAGTATTTGGCACTAAATAACTTGCTTAAGGTTTATTTCACCCCCCAAAAATTTGCATGTTGCATTATAAACAATGTATGGCTCACATTAATCTATGTGTACTATACTGTGTTCCAGTATTTCTAAAGCTTTAACGTTGTGTAAAATGAGACATGCATGGATGAATAATAAGATAACAGCTATAACTATAATTTATTAAATAGGTGGAAATTTTATTTTAATGCCGACTTGTTATTTGCTGAATAATGGACATTTACAATACTTCCCTCTCTCTCTCTCTCTCTCTCTCTCTTCCAATACAGTGCAGTGTATTCAGCAGCCCCCTCTGCTGGTAGAATGATATCGTTATAATTTATAACTACGTAGCAAAGAAAAAATTATAATTAGCATGACTCAGCTGAGGTATCCATAGCAACTAATAAAAAATTTTCATCCCAGTTTTTTTCCAACTGATATGTTAATATATAAAATTACAATTTGCAGTCTGGTCAAAGGCAGTGTTATTTTAGTATCAATTATATACTGTTATATTTTTGTTAAGATTTTGAATTAGATTTTCACATTTTTGGTTTTCACTTTTTTTATAGTATTTTATTTATAAGTTTTAGATTATTTATCTTTATTTAGATTATTAAGTTTTATACATACATACATATACATAAGATAAGATTCTGCTCACTATCTGTTTCTGGATCTCTAGGTTTCTGATTGTTTTGGGATGTCTGATTCTGTCAATTTTAACAACGTTCAAAGAGCATGAGGAAGATTCGGCTCACTGGCTGGTGATTCTGGTGAGTTTATTTCATCTCTTCATAGCAAATTCAGTGTTTGCTTGTGAGATTGAATGGTTGAGAGGAAAATGACTGGATGTTTCTCCCAACTGTAGGAGACATTTACAATCTTTATTTTTGGAGGCGAGTTTGCATTGAGGATATGGGCCGCTGGCTGCTGCTGTCGATATAAGGGCTGGAGAGGACGGCTCAAATTCGCCCGCAAACCGCTGTGTGTCCTGGGTGAGCTGAACACACTGACCCAAACAACCACACAGTCACTTTGAAACATGCACATACAGTATGCACATTCACTGGGAGTAAAAAAAAAAAAGAATCCTTTCATACATCAAGGACACACTAAATTGACACACTAAAAGTGACCGTAAAGAGATTTATAATTTTATAAAAGATTTCTATTTTAAATATAAACTGTTCTTTTAAAGGGGTCATATGATGCAATTCAAATTTTTCATTTCTCTTTGGCGTGTTACAAGCTCTTGGTGCGTGAAGAAGATCTGTAAAGTTGCATTAACTAAAGTCTCAAATCCAAAGAGATATTCTTTATAGACGCCCCCCTAAAATGGCTCAATCAAACACACATCCACATGTCTATGTCACTATGTGAAAATACTTGTGTAATGCCGCCCAAATGTTCACGCAAAGAAAGAAGGCGTGGTTTCAGAAACCACAGTTAATTCTGACTTTGTTACGACAATCTGGCACTTCTGAATCAGCTGTAAGTATGTTTTGTTATTAGATTTAAAGTACTGTATGTGCTATAGAATGTTCAAATGCAGAGTTTTGCGCATTGTGTGTGTGTGCACGTGTGAGAGGGAGAGAGAGAGACAGGGTCACACAGTGGAGTCAAGGCTCTTAACCGTCCGTGGCTTGTGTACTGCAAACACATAGGAGCTTCATCACTGTGTCTGTCACTCCACTCTGTTCCTCTTTCAGGCTTGAACTGATGGTAAAACTAAGGACAGTATTAACTGTCTTTACATTTATTTTGAAAGATGAAGCTTGTGATTATGGAAAGGGGCGTTACATTTCCGATGAGTGCTTGCAGTGTTCGGCCAATCACAGTGCACTGGGTCAGTTGGCCAATCAGAGCAGACTGTGCTTGTCGGAAGGAGGGACTTTGAAGAAAACTACACATTTGAGAGAGATGGGGCATAGAGGACCTACAATAATGTACAGTATTTGAAAAATAATGTGTTTTTTAAACATTAAAGTGTGTCAACATATTCTGTTACACCAAATAAACTAAATAATGATATTTAAAAAAGCATCAAATGACCTCTTTAATTTTTTTATTCATCAAAGAATACAAAAAAAAAAAAGTGTATAATGGCTTCCACAAAAATATTAAACAGCTCAACAGTTTTCAACATTTATGGTAAAAAAACTGATATACTATATAAGCAGCATATTAAAATAATTTCTGAAGGATCATGTGACACTGAAGACTGGAGTAATGGCTGTTGAAAATTCAGCTTTGTCATCACGGGCAAGAAATTAAATTTTAAAATATAATCAAATAGAAAATAGTTTTTTGAAATTGTAATAACATACAATAATCACAATATTAAGTTTTTACTGTATTTTTAATTAAATAAATGCAGCATTAGTGAGCAGAAGAGACTTGTACAGTATATCCCCTCTGTGCACAATGCACTCTCAGAAAAAAAGGTACAAAAGGTGGGGTGGTACCTTTTCAAAAGGTACACTTTTGTACCTCTTAGGTACCAATATGGACTCTTTAGGTACAAAGATGTGCATTTTGAAAAGGTACCGCCCCAGTGACAACTTTTGTACCTTTTTTCTGAGAGTGTGGGTTCTCTCTATGTTGTCAGATATCTTTGTACTGATTGCTTCGGTGCCGGTGGTTGCCGTACGAAACCAGGGAAATGTGTTGGCCACGTCGCTGCGCAGTCTGCGCTTCCTGCAGATCCTACGAATGTTACGGATGGACCGCCGCGGAGGAACCTGGAAACTGCTAGGATCTGCAATATACACACACAGCAAGGTATCCACACACATGATGTGATGTATGCCAACAGGTCTTTGCCTCTTGATCAACATCTAAGAGCACATCTTGCTTGTTTTAATCATGTCAAGCATGCTCAAATAAACCTATGGGGTCGGCAGTATGCACACAATCCAATACACACACACACACACACTCATCCCTCAAAATGCTATGGTCTGCGATACACAGACATGAAAAGTACATACGCAAGCACAAACAATCCGATATCAGTGTCTGGTGAAGTTTGATCTCAGCACTGCTGTGTGTGTGTTTCCCGTCTGGTGTGTGCGGTCAGGAGCTGATCACAGCGTGGTACATCGGCTTCCTGTCATTGATCCTGGCTTCCTTCCTGGTGTACCTGGTTGAGAAGGATGACGCTACCATGGGGCTAACAGACACTGAGGACTCCTCAACGACACCGGCCCCGCAGGACTTTGATACCTATGCAGACGCCCTCTGGTGGGGACTGGTGAGAATGACGCACAGCTATCACATGCATTCGGACCTTTTAAAATTGAATTGTGAACACCTCGTAAATTAATTTCAACAAACTGGGGAAAAATTAAATTTTTTTATTTTTTACAAAACATTTTACAAAACATTGCAAAACACCAAAGCTTTGATGACCAGTTTAACATTAATATCAAACCTGCATTACTTCTGGGTTATGCACTGTATTTTTAAAAAACTTATTTTTAAGAGTGAATGTATGTATATATATATATATATATATATATATATATATATATGTGTGTATATATTTAGTAAAATATATATTTGTGAATTTTTTTTTTTCTTAAGCAAATATATGATTGATTTGAATGAGGAAAAAACAGCCCTACAATTATGATTAAGATACATTTACTAAAACTCTTTAACTCTTTGCTTTTGCACTGGTTTTGTGATTTTAGCTTAATTTTAACTCAATTTAAGCTGATCTTTTTTTTTTTTATTCATACATTGCTACTTTAGATTTTTTTTTACCAAAACTGCATTATATTGAGTTGTGTTATGTTACTTTTTCAATCTTTTATAAGTGAATGTAAAAAAAAAGATCAGATGCAGATTTTTATTTTTATTATTTGTATTAAACAATGCTTTATGCACCTGTTTAGTGATTTTTCCGTTTTTGAGATGCTATGGTAAAGAACAATAGTATCTTTCCTCCATGTTGAAAAGCAAAAGTCAATTTAATGGGAGAGAAAATCTGAACCATTGGGTGTCACAATTACAAAAGTAAAAAAAAAAAAAAGGGAGGCAATTCCTTTTACAGCAGCTCCATTAACAATACTATTATTCGTGACAGTTTTACATAAGTTTCATTAGTACACGTGACTGTGATGGTTTTATAGCAGCCCCATTTATACCACCTTTCGTAACATTAACAGCAGCTCCATTAAAACTACCTTTTTAATGGTTTTACAGCTCAAGTACTTTGGCTCTTAGTCGTGCTAATCACACTGATGACATATGATTTCACTCCTGTGTCAGATCACCTTGACAACCATCGGTTACGGTGACAAGACCCCGAAAACATGGGCAGGGCGTCTTTTAGCCGGGACCTTCGCTCTTATCGGTGTGTCGTTTTTTGCTCTTCCAGCCGTGAGTACAGTTCCTTTTTTTCTCTAAATGTACATTAACACTGTTACAAATGACAATATAACCACTAGACTATCCACCTTATTTTTAACGTGAGAGAGATGTGGCCATTTGTAACTTACAGCGTCATCTGCTTCCAGTTATATTGCAAAATGGCAACTGTTATCCTTATTTAATAAAATTTTTATAATTATAAACAGAGTAAAATATTTTTAGCTTTCACTACACGCTGTTATTCTTCTGGTTATTTATCTATAGCTCAAATGATAAAGAAAGTATTGCACATTCACAGAAAATAGCGTGCTTCCGTGCTGTGAAATAAGGTGGTTAATACGGCGGTATCTGCTTTTCCTCTTAAAAGAGATAGTTCACCCAAAATTTTTAATTATCCCATTATATACTTAACCTCAAGCCATCCTAGGGCTATATAACTTTCATCTTTCAGTCAAATACAGTTATATCAAAAAATGTCCTTACAACAGTTTATAAAGTTTTAAAATATGGATATTTTCCTTAGCATTTCAGAAGGCCTTTATTAACCCCCCAGAGCCGCGTGGAGTACTTTTTATGATGGATGGATGCACTTTTTGGGCTTCAAAATCTTGACTACCATTCAATGCCAGTCTAAAAGCATGGAATTTTTTAAATATAACTCTGATTGTAGTCATATACACCTAGGATGACTTGAGCTTGGTAATTTTCATTTTTGGGTGAGCTATCCCTTTAAAGATTTAAGGTATTTTACAATTCCAATGATTTTGAGAGTAACCCAGCTCAAAACTTTTTTGGGAAAGGTGTGTTTACACAGACGTTTGAATAACTTTTATTTTAGAGGCAGCATAAATGTAATATATTAATTGACCCATGACTATATATTAAACAACAATACTTAACAAAAACATGGGTTACATTTATTCATTCATTTTAAATAAAATATTACTGACAAAAGTCATCGAATGTATTTTTAAAAACACTTTGTCATATGAACAAACAATCAGTAACTGTTATCAGTCTTACAAGACAAAGTGAAAAAAAAAAACTTTTGTAAGCTGTCTGTGGTTGATTCACTTGCATGAACTGACTCTAAAGAGAGATTTTAGTTTGGGCCGTAGGAGCGGAAGATCATTCAGTTTATGCTAAAGTCTGGTTATTTTTGTAGGGTATTCTTGGTTCTGGGTTGGCTCTGAAGGTTCAGGAACAGCACAGGCAGAAACACTTTGAGAAACGCAGAAATCCTGCAGCCTCATTAATACAGGTAACCAGAAACATCATAAACTTAAATCAGCAGTTAATTCACAGCGTTAAGCACATTTCACAACAGCACATTTGCTTAATATTCAGTACTGACTTTTGATTTCAGGCTGCATGGAGATACTACTCCACCAACCCCGTCAGAGATGATCTCATCGCCACATGGAGATTCTATGAGACTGTGATCTCTCTGCCATGCTTCAGGTATACATCACTCACAAAACAAACATCATTTGAATATTTTAGCATTTATATATCATTTTTGTTTAGAGGGGCTTGCCTTTATGTTTTTCACCATCATGATTTCATATTATGCCTGGGTTGTTTTATGATTTTTATGATTTCACTTGTTTTATTCTCTGTGCATCTCTTTTTAATGTTCATTGTCTGCATGCAGCCACAGCATCATCTGCAGGTCTGCTAGAGGTTACAGTGAGGTACTTGTGCGTGGACAGTTTACTTTTCCATCATAATGACAAAGAAACTCGGGCTGGACCCTGAATAGCAGATATAAAGTGTATCAATAAGAAAAAAAAAATTGTAGTAAGTAAGCCTTAATTGAGTATATTTAAATCTTCTCATAATGTGACATTAACTTTCAATAAATCAGTGAAAATTGTGATTCTTGTTTTGATAAATTCAAAATAGTTCAAACATTAAATGGAGGAATGTTTTTTTGGCAACTAACAGAAATAAATTGAAACACTAAAGTTACTAACTGGAAATAAATAAACTAAAACTGAAATAAACATAAATCGTAATATTTACAAAGAAACATATGAAAAAAGCACATAAAAAAATCGAAAAAAAAATTTCAAATAAATTGAAAACAAAAATAACAAATAAACTAATTCTTTAAATCTCTTAAAAATATTTTTTAATTTATCAATTATACATAATGCTTCCTTAATGACAATTCCATTGTGATTTCAGTTGCGTATTACTAGCAACCAATAAACAAACTATAACTAGCACTATTCTATTGATGTTACATAATTTTTTGGTACATTAAATCTCATATTCAATAATATAATAATATAATTTCATAATTATTAAAAAACATTACCACAGTTAAATGAATATTTTTTTTGTATATGTGAATATTCTAATACACTCTAGTGGTCATTTGGTGCAAATGAAGAGAATTATGTCATAAATACATAAATACAATCATAAATTGTCATAAATACAATCTGGTCTAACAGAATGTGTGTGTTGTTTCTGTCTCCTGCAGGAAGGAGCCTCTTGAGGTTATGGCTAGGTAAGTCCCTCTTTCGTTCTTATTCCCTCTGTCCCTCGTTCACTGTTTTGTGAGTGTGAGATGAATGATTCTGTGAAATGTGTTTCCTTAAATAACTCCTAATAACCACCACCTCCATTAATTCAGTGCCAAAGGCGTCATGACCAGCAGTGCGTTTCTGTGTGTGAGAGATTGTGAGAGCTCGTTTCTCAGTTGGGGGACATGTGGACAGTAGTTCTATATATGATGATATTACAGAGTCCATTAGAAATGAGTGAATTATGGATCACTGATAAATGATAGTGTCAACGCATAGCAAGGGAGAGGGAACATAAGTGTGTGTGGGAGAATTTAACGGCTGGATGTGTGACGTCTATGTCATTGTGAGGAAAATGATGGGAACTGTTATTAGTGATCTAAGCATGATGAGCCTTGACAGAGATGGACTACGTATATAATAATCATGAGAATCAGTTGTCCTTGACCTGGACACTGGCCTGACAGTCCATTTGTTAAAAGAGGAAAGACTTACAGATAGAAACAGCAGCGAGAGTTGGATTGAGTGCTATATTTGAAAATATTTGAAAACAAATGCAAACTTTATCAGAGGAATGCAAAAGTTTTGCAAACAAAAACCTTTTCTCAGGGAAAACAAAAGTTTACGAGAAAACGAAAAAGCTTTGGAATATAATTTTTCCTCTCATCTATTTTTTTTATATCCCCATGTCCCTTTTGTGGCTCCATACCAAAATAAAGTTTTGCTTTGCATTTTTGTTTAATTAAGACTATGGAAGGGGAGTGTTGCTTCTTCAAAAGTAATCAGGGAAAAAAAAATCGATAATGGATAGTTAATTTGAATCCTTTGAGCCAAACCTCCACACAAAATATTTTGAGTATGTAGTCGATTTCTGATCTTTCCATCCATTTACAGACATTTTGTTCCCACAATGTAAGCAAAACCTGACATACTGGTACAAATAAACACACACACACATGCATGTGTGTGTGTCAATCTTTGGGGAGCCTTTACAGTAGAATGGCCTGCGTTGTTTCTTTGAAAGGGTTTAGTTTCTCCTGCAGGAAGAGTGTGAGTTTGTGCAGGATCGCATTAAGGCTAACAGATTCCCCAGGGTTTTTGTGCACCTTTGCATAGACGTACTGTCTGCATACTCTTATATTAAACTAGAAAAGTAAAGTTTGTTAAGATGAACTTTCCTTCGACAGTCTGGCTTGAAAGTTAAAATTAGTTTTCAATCCATTTCAGACAGAAGTCATATATAGTCTCTCATTAACCGTGCATTTATTTGATCAAAAATGCTGTAAATTTGAATATTATTTAAATTTAAAATAACAGTTTTCTATTAGAACATATTTTAAAATGTAATTTATTCCTGTGATGGCAAATCAGCATAATTACTCCAGTCTTCAGTGTCACATGATCCTTCAGAAATCATTCCAATATGTTGATTATATTATACAATTATTAATATGTAATTTTTTTTATCAATTTATTATAATAATATAGATTATAATCAATGTATTGTATTATATTAATCAATTTAGTATTTTATATATATATATATATATATATATTTTTTTTTTTTTTTGATCACAAATTTTATCATTAAATGGCCAGCAGTTGTAGATGTTGAGGAAAAGTTGACGTCTAAAATAATTGTACATCTCAGCCTGTGGTCCATTTCCTGCCTGTTGCTGGGCAATGGTGCCTGAAAAGTTGCCCTTGTGATAAATTTTAATAATGAGCATTTATTTGAAATAGAACTCTTTTGTGAAACTATGGATGTCTTTACTGTCATCGACAAGACATATGTGTGCTTTAAGGGATGCAACAATATCATCATCAATTCCTTTTCATTGACTTCTAACAGACAATGAGACCGAATAAGAATTACAAAATGATTAGGAATATTAACGAAATATGTTCAGAGCTCTGAGATTCAACTCATCTGTTACCCTGTCTCTTCCTCAGTCAGAAGTTGAGTTTGTTGGAACGTGTGCGGCTGTCAACTCCGAGACCGTCGATGGTAAGGGCCCGTGTGATGATGCCTACTGCCAATCCTGAAAGTGTGTCAGGGAACTGCGGGCCAGCAGAGGCGGCTGAGGAGAGTCCATCAAAAGAGGGCAAACCAGCAGGGTTCAGTAACAGAGAGAGATTCAGAACTGCTTTCAGAATGAAGGCCTACGCCATGAGACAGAGCTCAGAGGGTAAGACACACACACACACACACGCACGCACACATCATTCACATACTCAAGATGCATTTTTAAAAGCTCAGCTTTTTTAAAGTATTAAACTAGTGCATACTTAGAAAAAACAGTATCAACAGACCTGTAAACACTCACAAACACCTGTACAGTTAATATGCATGCACAATATACATAAACACACTCTTAGCTATTTACACACTGTAGATATCCTCAAGTATAGTAAAGTCAAGTCACGTTTATTTGTATAGCGCTTTGTACAATACTGGTTGTATCAAAGCACCCTTACAGTGTTAAACAGGAAAATGGATTGTCAATAATGCAAGAAATGTAAATTTAAAATTGTAATTTTAAGCATAGTAGACATTTACACAATGCAATTAATCTAACCTTGTTTTGTTGCTTCGTTGCAGATACAGGTGGTTTGCCTGATCCAACTCCTGAGGAGAAGGGCTTCCCACCGGACATACTGCTGGAGGAGATGATTCCAACTCTCAAATTAGTCATAAGAGCACTGCGGTATACAGAGATTATATCATATTTATAATCCTTAAAAATTACCTGTGATCTTTTTTCAATTTATTTTCTTTCTTTAATTATTTTGTTTATTTTATATGCTTTTTTTTCGGTCCTACACTGCCGTTCAAAAGTTTCAGTTTACTAAGATTAAAAAAAATAATAATAATAATTTTGTACAGTAATAAATTGAGCTTTTATTCAGCAATAAATTGATCAAAAGTAGCATCACATACTTCTACATTTGGTACAAAAAAGCTGTTCTTTGGAACTTTATATTCTTCATAAAACTCTGAAAAAAATATATTAAGCAGCATTAACTGTTAATATACAGTATTAACTGTTTCAACATTGATATTAATGGGAAATTTTTCTTGAGCAGCAAATCAGCATATTATGATTTGTGGAATGACGGCTGAAAATTCTGCTTCGCCATCAATGGAATAAACTATTTTTTAAATATTTTAAAGTTGAAACAGTTATTTTAAATTGTAATATTTCACAACATTACTGTTTTTACTGTATTTTTTTATCAAATATATACAGCCTTGGTGAGCATTACATTTACATCTCTGCGTTTAGCAGACACTTTTACTTAAATTGATGTACAAAAGACATAAAAAATAATTTTAATGGTATTAAACATGCACATACATCATCATTTATATCTTAACAGATCTTTCAGTTGTTCTAAATTCAAGGTTTAACTATTTTAAAAAATTTTCCTCTTAATTTTTCTTATTTTGAAGGATCGTAATATTCCTGCTGAGTAAGAAGCGTTTTAAGGAGACTCTGAGGCCGTATGATGTAAAGGACGTGATTGAGCAGTATTCTGCAGGACACCTGGACATGCTCACCAGAATCAAATATCTACAGACACGGTCAGTAACACACACACACACACACACACATTGAAACATTTATATATGAAAACTTTTAAATTACTTTATGATGGTAAAATTAGGAGTCAAACTTTTTCCATTTCAAATTGTTTACTTGCATCATTTAAACTGTACTATATAATCTTCTAGTATCCACTAATATTTGCTATTTGTTTCATATTTAGACTAGATCTGATACTGACACCAGGACCGTCTCTCACTCCAAAACACAAGAAACCCCAGAAACCACCATTTCCATACCCCACCCAGCAGTCACCCAGGTAAATATTTTATATTTGTATTAAGTTTAAAACTATATTAATATATTACTATATATTAATGCCTTCTAATAATTCCTATACTGAATGAAGAGTTCTTGCAATTTATAATATATTAATAATTTAGTATAATTTTTTTTAATTACAGAGCTACAGCCATTCTCATTTGAACACTTGATTCACTTTTCCTCTCTGTTTTTCTCTCTCAGACATGAGTCATATCTTGCCAAAGCAGGCCTGCCAGATGCCGAAGACCAAAGCATGATGGGTAGATTTGTGCGGGTTGAGAGACAGGTACTCATACGTTCAGACAGACAGCTTTTTGTACGTTAAAGTTGTTTAGCTAAACTCTGTCGTCACCTCACAGGTAGAAGACATGGACAAGAAACTGGATTTCTTGGTGGACATGCATATTCAACATGACCTCACAGGTCCCGGTCAGATGACCTTGGAGCGCTGCGACCCCACGTTGTCTGTCAGCCTCGCAGGCGACCGTGTGTTCTGCAGCTACGGCCCGCCGCAACACAATACACCATATTACACGTGTTCTGATGCACACCCGCCAAGACCGACTGTCCTGCCCATCAGCCCACTGCCAAGCCACTCCCCATCCAGTGTCAACCAATCGGGAGGCCGCAGGGTGGGAACGCCGCTGTCACTGTTGTCGGTCACTCACGAAGAGCTGGAACGCTCGCCCAGTGGATTCAGCATCTCTGCCGAGAAAGAGGAGGTCAAGGGCAAGGCCTCAGGGTTAATGGCAGGGTCAAGCTGGGGCTGCGACCGCCGATATTTAGCCGAGGGTGAGTCGGATACGGACACTGATCCCTTTACCCCCAGCGGACCTTATCCTCCCTCGTCCACCGGAGACGGGTTCCACTCCGATGGAACGTGGGGAACACCACCCTAAAGACGCACTAACACACACACTCTTTATAATGACTACAGACTTTGTACAGCACAAAACAACACATAAAGACAAACATAATACTCATATCTAAATATGTATCCACTTTCACGCTTTACCCCTGCAAAGCAAAGAGCACTGCATGGAATGCATGCGTTTTATCTCTAGTGGTAGACACTGCACTTGGCAGAACGAGACTGTGTGGTTACACTTGACTGGGACCTTTAAGGGATGAGAACAAAAAAGATGCTATGCCATTTTTGTAAACATTTATTTTTCTATTTATACATCTTTTCGTATGCATGGACTGCATGATCATCCATGGAGGAGCTTAATGTATCGACGTCTCCGGTTTGCACTTGCTTTTGTTTCAAAGATTTTGGTTTGAAGATTCTCTGCTCATCTTGAGCTCGTTTTTAAGTTCCTTTTGCAGATTGTATAAACATTTTTACTCTGGTCAGCATGAACTGCACTCTGGGACGTCACCACTAGCTAAGGACCAAAAGCAGAGCCTCAGTTAGGAATTCCTTAAGTGTCTGGCCTTATTCTAACCAATGAGCACACCCCGTCTGTGAGTGGCACATAAAACTGCCAGCTCAATGAATATTGCCACTGTACTGTGGGACCAACTTTCCCAGGGTAACTACAGCTTCCTTACGGTTACCCTACATCAATCACATGGATCAATCCAGGGTAAGGGAGGGCTTGCAGTCACTCAATTGACTGTGGAAAATGATCAAACTTTACCCTTAGACAGCAGAATATTTTTAAACATTGACAGGTTTACCTAGCAAGTTACAACAGTTAATACTGTAGTTATACTTACTGAATGTTTTACAACAAAACAAATACTTTCCCAAAAGGTCTTCCAAAAGGTTTCAGCTTGAACAGATCCTGAGTAAATTCACTGCTCAAATGTGAATTTACGGTCTGTTTTTGTTGTAAAATTAAATTAGTTTGTAAGTCAGTTCCTCCCCAGGTTAATTAAGTATCATTCATCATAGATACTACTATAGTTTTTATTCATTCATATATATATATATATATATATATATATATATATATATATATATATATATTTTCCCATTTTAAAGTTTTGTGTGTTTTTTTTAATGTCATGATTTTTGTCAATTGTTTTTTTTTTTATTAGTTTGTAAATCAAGTTAAACTAAATTAAAATGACAAAGGTTGCCTTAGCAACTAGCTGGAATAAAATAAGTTTTTAATATTTTATTTTAAACCATTTTTGTATTGTTTTATTTTTTTTGCTGTTTTGGTGAACTATAATAACCCTGCCCCTGGTTATGGGCTCTGCAAACTTCCCTTTAATATCAAATTATTTATTTTACAGTTCACAATGTCGAAATATCATATCACTGGCTATTAAGTATCAAGATAAGGTTTAACATCAAGATTCAAATCGATTCAAAGTTCATTAATCTGAGGATTGAGTCATTTGTGAAGTCCAGTGTGAATTAAGTGTAGAGCTGGTCATGTTCTAACATCTGTCTGCATCGTCTCACATCGTTTCCCTCGCCATCTCATTTATTAAGTTGGTCAAGGCAGTCAATTGAGGTTTAGTTTGTTTCATGTGAACGTAATAGTTCTAATAAAAATACTACTTTCTTTTTCTTCTTCTGTGGACAAGAAAAGATGATATTTTCTCTAAAAGAACAATGTTTTTGTCCATACAGTTAAAGTCGATGAATTTTTCCAAATATCTTCTTTTGTGTTCTGCAGAACAAAGAAAGTCATACAGTCATACAGAGGGTTGAGTAAATGAAAATATGTTCATTTTTGGGTGTACTGTTCCCTTCCTGTCCAATAATCCTGCGATCATGAGACTAAACACTGCCGCTCATCATCTCACACTAAACTATGGCATTAATCCTCAAATATTAATCCTCAAATATCCGTGATCTCAAACTAAATACTGTTGTCATTACCCCAGAATAAACACTACAGTCAAACTTTTATTTGAAACTAGGCACTTAGCACAGATGTCCAAACTATCCTCATCTAATCCAACTAAACTAGTCATAAATCATCCAATAAAATGACCCATTATTATCTTTATACATTTTGTTTGAACTAAAAACTGTCAATTGTTATCTCAGACCAAAAATGCCTCCCATTATTATTATTCACCTGCTATCTGAAAGTAATGACTGCTATCTGATTTTCTCTCTGACCATTGACTGCTGTCTGTTGTGATCTCAGACTACTGATGCACACAGATACACTGCTGTTTATTGTTTGTGCCTTGGCCTTTTAGTGCTCCAGTCCCTCTCTGCTGGTCATTACGTAATCTTCATCATGAATCAAACCTGCTATCATTTTGCTTTTTAGGCCATCCATAATCGTTTTGCTCTCGGTGGCATCAGTAAAGCATCTGTTCATTGTCCTAGGACCTATTCGTTGTGTATTTTCCTTTTAAAGACCCAACAAATTATGCTTTAGTTCTTTTCTTTTTGGTTCCAGATGAAATGATTTCACACTAGTGGCCTTCTAAGCTCTTGTATTCATTCCAGTTTTTGAATAATAATCTTTATTTACATTCTGGTCAAGGCCAGTTTTAATATTTTAATTTGATGAGATAATATGCAAATGTTATGACAAACTTGATTTTTTTATGTTAAATCTTCAAATTGCACCAGTTAGTAATAAAGATATATTATAATAAACATCGCAGTTTGTTCTTTTTTTAATTAGAAATCCTCAATTATGACTTTGTTTAGTGACAGATGCTGCTACATTTTGAAGTCAATAGTGTTGAGGAGTGTTATATTGGAAAATAACTTTAGAATAAAAAGTTACTAGTTATGCTACATTATTATTTATTATTGAATGTAACAAAGTTATTTTTGAGAAAATGTATGCAATACCATTAAAAAGTTTGGGATCAGTAAGATAATTCATGTTTTGATCAAATTTAATATAAGATAAAATATATTTAATATTTCAAATGTAATGTATTCCTGTGATGGCAAAGCTGGATTTTCAGCAGTCATTACCCCACAGTGTCACATGATCCTTTAAAAATAATTCAAATATGCTGATTTGGTGCTTAAGAAACATTTCTCATTATCAGTATTATACAGATAACAGCTTAATATGTTTGTGGAAACTGTGTTAAAAGATTCTTGGATGAATATAAAGTAAAAATGTATCAATATTTTGAAATATTTTCACTGAAGAAAATTTGTGAATTAAGAATTTGTATTTTAGCCAGAAACAATGGGTAAAAAAAAAAAAAAAGAAAAATTATATATATATGTATATATGGATTGGTTTCTTACAAACACACAGTTTTTAATTTCACAATATGTTAACTGATGGACTGGGGTTTTGAGGATTATTTATGGATTATTGTGATGTTTTTGTCACATCACATTTGTGATACCAGACTAGTGTATGGTGATGTATCAGATTATTTTTAGAAATTAATTTTATAATTATTTTGTATCTTGAAAAATTAAGTAACATGCAATGCTTGTAAAATATGACACTCAACATTACCTGTTGAACCAACATTTAGTGTCTCTTGGTCACCAAAGAATCTACCACTGAGTTCAGTAGAGTCGAAATAACAGAATTTAGCATGAAATATTGTGCCGAACACAAGTATAGGGGTTGTTGTGGGAATTGCCCTCTGCCTTGTTCTTGGTCTCACGGACAACAGTTTCCCAGGCCTCCGGCTTTCCCAGAAACCATACGATGCCAAACAGAATGAAAGGAGAGGTTTCGTGTACAAGATATGCCATTTAGAGAGGCCAAATATGTCGAACTCAGTTCTTTATGTACAGCAACATATTTGAGAAAAAGTGGATATACTATAATTAGGCCAAATTAAAAAAAGAAATGCTTTTATGGACGTTTTAAGTCATTTGAAATCACTTTTGCATGAAAACAGTAACATTTCTGAAACCAATATAGTGAAACCAGCATCTGAGTTTATATAACCGTTACATTTAACAGGAGAGGGAGAACCTATATCTGTGAGAGTTTCTTTGTGCGTGTATGTGTTGGGCTGAGAGCAGGTCCTCTGTGTTTGCCAGCTGAGCTCAGGTGACACACTGGAGGGCTATTCCAGCCTGTTGCCCTCTCCAGGGACCATGATGCCCCGCTGGTTCTGTGTGTGAGTCTGTGAGAGACATCTGTCTGTCCTGCAGTGTCTGTCTCTCTTCTGCAGGTGTGTGTGTTTTTTTATTGTTTAGTTCACACTCACATTCCTCAAGTGTTTCAGCTCTCACATGCACTTTACATACAGTGTGACCTTTTTTTTGCTGCTCTTAAATTATTTTATAATTTCTACATTTTTATTTTTTTTATGTATAGTGAAATTTATTTTGGATGAATAACTGAAATTTTTTGATGAAATATCTCTTTGTGTATTTTGCATTTTCTGAAAGAAACTCCCTAGTTTTATTTTTCCAGGTTTAAGGAAAAATTATGTCAGTCATTTCACTGGCATTACTGTTTTACCACCAATGAAATGTCATGCAATTAATAAGAAACTGAAAATGATTTTTCTCTGTTTGATCAGGGTTGGAGCTAAACTCTGCAGTGCACTGGCCCTCCAGGACAAGATCTGAATAACCCTGCGTCTAAATAAATGTACGAATGACATTTATCCCCACTCTCACATGCTTTATTTGTTAAGTGTTAAATTAACTAACTTTTCAAAATATATTACTACACATTTATGTAATAAAACAAAGAAAATAAAAAAGACTGAAACTAAATTAGAGGCATGTGTTCAGACAGTGATCTGTCTTAGCTGTGGCACATGGGCTCAGTCAGACCTCTGTTTGATCACACCATCACAGAGGAGATACCCAGAGGTACACACACACACACACACACACACACACACACACACACACAAATTCATTACTCCAGTGCTTTATATATTTATGAATGTTCTGGTCGGATTCAGTGATTTTTTTCTCTCCTGCTTTTCTGTAGGTAATATGATATTTCCATTGCTGCCCTTTGGTGAGTGAGTTCAGAGAGCATATTATTGTTATTAACAGTGTCTGTTTTCAGCTATGATAAAACATGCTGCATTGTGTGTGAATCAAAACTGACCAATCAGAGGCCTTTCTCACCTTTACAGTAATGTGGCATGACCTACCAAACACTAGTGACCTGGTACTATGGCCTAAAGCCATTAACAACTCCTACAGCACTCCCAGTGCAGATTCCCACTGGAGCAGAGGTATCTTGACTATTAAGGAGTTTGGTGTGCTGAAGCTGGCAAAAATAAGACTTTTCGGAGAGAAAAACTGCTTTAACAGCTTGATTTTGTACCGTTTCCACAGAACCAACCTCTACAATGACATCATCAGCTCTAATTAGATCAACAGGAGCTCCTGAAACTACTGTCCATGTGAGGACCACCATGACAACCACACCCATTAGTGATCTCACAGCTGCTGTGTACACCCAAGACAAAAGCTATAATGGTGACCACACACATCATCGCTTTTTTCACTGCCAATGACAATCATCCAGCAGCTCACTAAAATGTCTCGTACAGAAAAACCAGGCAAGACCCTCCACACACACACACACAATGGAATCTGACCTTTTGTGACCTTTCATTCTGATAAAGCGGCAGGGATAATGTTATTGATGCCATGACAATGATTTGGTTTGAATGGAGTCAGGCCGGAGCCACCGATACTATCTATAGCAACAGTCCATTATTTTCTCTGGGGATTGTTTTGTTTTGGATGGGTCAGGGATGGTTAAAAGCACTTACGTCTGTCTCTTTGAGTCGACACGAAGAGGACGCAGCATATGCGAGAGAGAGTGCGCTATGAATCATAGACATCTGAGCTGCTTACCTTGATACAGGTGCCCTCATTCAGAGCGGAAGACCCCTTCAGGGAACATTTATTCCAGCAAATTAAAATAGAGATGGCCACTAGATGGCACAACAAACTAATGAAAAAAAAAGCTTGTACTGTTCTGTGGCATCATCTCCAAACAGAAATTAGTATATCTGGCTTACATTTACTACATCAGGGTGTCTGTACTGTAACTCAAATACTTTATTAACATTGTCCAAAACTATTTATAATGACGTCTTTGTCAACGTTTTCAATGTTTATGGTTGTGTATGTATGGTTATGAAAGACGATGTAGCCAATGAGAGTTGTTATGGGGCGGAGCGACACACATAGCCACGCCTCATTCTGCAGCGTTTATTTTAATGTTTAGTCAGTATACAAATGTCTTAACGTAGTCTCTGCATATTATTCTGGTTAAAATATTTTATTAAACAATAGTTGCATAAAACCAATTGAGCAAGGAAACACTTTCCTTTATCCAGCAATGTGCTACTCGAAATCCTTTCACATGCACTATCTTATTGTATTGTGTTACCATTATAACTTGTATCATACTTCAAAAAAAAAAAAAAAAAAAAAAAAAAAAAAAAATTCTGGAGATGCTACTTTTTTCTCCCCATTCTTTTTGTGATTACATATTTTTTTCTGACAGGATGTCCATGGAGACTAAAGATATTTCATCAAAGAAGTGAAAAAGAGGACCTGAAAGACACTCTTGAAGATGAGCTGATCTTGGACAGGGCGACCATTAGCTTAAGTGAACTTGCAGCCATGTGTGTTTGAGCTGTGCAAGTTTTACTCTCAGTGTGTGTGCAGAGGATTCTGTCACAGAGCAGCAGTGTTACAAGGGTACAGCACTACACAACTACTCAACAACTATTTATGCCATCTTTTAAAGTCACAGAATGGGCATAAATAATTTAGATGCATGTTACAAAACAAAAGTCTGAATTCATATTGACAGTCTTGAGAATCAAAGTGCGTTAATAAACAAATACTTTAATTTTTGATAATTGATGATACAGTTTTAAGTTTCCAAATTATTTCTAAGCTGCAAATTTCTGACACGGACCATGTGACGTCCATTGTAGAAAAGTTTTCCTTGCTCCTTCCTTTCCAACTCAAGTGCTGCTGCCATTAAAAATGGACACATTCATCTTTTCACTAAAATGTTTATATTACATTTTAGAAAAGTGAAGAAAAAAAAATGTGTTTTCAGCATTCGTGGTCTCAGACTTTTTTAAATAAATAAATAAATAAATATTCACCGTTTTGTTTTATAAAGTCAGTAGTATCAAGGAGTAAGACAGTAATTATGTGTGTATCCTCAATATTGTTGATGGTATGAACAAAATAGTCTTGTTCTACAGATACTGTGTGGACAGCAATCGCTGGTATGAGAGAAACACAGCAGAGGTCTCCAGTCGTATGAGGAGAGTCACTTTTTCCAGAAGTGAGTTACACAATATCATCAAATATAATCCTAACAGCAAATAAATCGAAACATTCTATCATATAATAAAATACAATTATCATATTATCATATAATATACAAATCCGATTCCAAAAAAGTTGGGGCATTGTACAAATTGTGAGTACAAAAGGAATGGAATAATTTACAAATCTCATAAACTTATATTTTATTCACAATAGAAAATAAATAACATATCAAATGTCGAAAGTAATACATTTTAAAATGTCATGCCAAATATTGGCTCATTTTGGATTTCGTGAGAGCTACACATTCCAAAAAAGTTGGGACAGGTAGCAATAAGAGTCCGGAAAAGTTAAATGTACATATAAGGAACAGCTGGAGGACCAATTTGTAACTTATTAGGTCAATTGGCAACATGATTGAGTATAAAAAGAGCCTCTCAGAGTGGTAGTGTCTCTCAGAAGTCAAGATGGGCAGAGGATCACCAATTCCCCCAATGCTGCAGCAAAAAATAGTGGAGCAATATCAGAAAGGAGTTTCTCAGAGAAAAATGCAAAGAGTTTGAAGTTATCATCATCTACAGTGCATAATATCCGGGTGCATAGGATCCGGGTACTGAAATGGCCAGCCTGCAGTCCAGATCTTTCACTCATAGAAAACATTTGGCGCATCATAAAGAGGAAGATGTGACAAAGAAGACCTAAGACAGTTGTGCAACTAAGCCTGTATTAGACAAGAATGGGACAACATTCCTATTCCTAAACTTGAGCAACGTGTCTCCTCAGTCTCCAGACGTTTTCAGACTGTTATAAAAAGAAGAGGGGATGCCACACAGTGGTAAACATGGCCTTGGCCCAACTTTTTTGAGATATGTTGATGCCATGAAATTTAAAATCAACCTATATTTTCCTTAAAATGATACATTGTTGTATTCTGAATAAAATATTGAAATTCGAAATTTCCACATTATTGCATTCTGTTTTTTTTTTTCACAATTTATACAGTGTCCCAACTTTGTGAGAATCGGGTTTGTACAAATATACATCACAGACCTTTACTAAAAGTCCATTAAAATCATCATCAGCAACAGACAAAATATGAGATTATTGAAAATCCTGTACCATTTCTTCTACAATCACTGTAGTTTAACAAAGTTTTATTCTTGTTCTTAGTGCGGCTGAAATTTTAATATCCCATAAAAGGGTCATTACTATTATCATTTATATCGTTCTTACTGTTTTTCCGTTAATTGTTCTGGGTTATTTAAAGCTATGGCTGGCTGTGGTTAAATGTGTGTCTGAACAAAGAGACACTGTCTGTTTTCCTTGATGAGTGAATGACTATCATTTTATCATTCTCTCTCTCTCTCTCTCTCTCTCTCTCACACACACACACACACACACACACAGATCACTGCAATCTCATTTGTTTCTCTCTCTGTGTGTGTGTGGATACCTGCATGTGTATCTGAACTCATTAAGTGTGTGTGATCTCATTAAAACACTTTTGCTACAAGACTAATGATGTGTAAGGTCAATCTTAATGATGGTGAAGTATGTGTGTGTGTTGTGCTGGGAAAAGTTAAAATAAGATGAAATAGGCTGCAGACAGTCACTTGATTGTAGTGTCTCCAGCGATGAAACTGGAGAATAAGTCACAGTCTGCTGCTGTGTTAGAGTTAGTTCAAGGGCTTGAGAATCTTATGGTATTTGAGGCCACATACAGTTGCTTGTTTACCACACAACCATCCTCAAATAATTTGTCTGATGCCAGAGATGAGCTGATGAATCAGAAAAGCACTGACAATACACCAGTCATCCAAGGTGAAATCCTACAGGAATATGTACAGAATTTGGAATCAATCCTGAAAGTTCCTAATAGGACCATATAAGAATAAATGGGGCAGGACTTGATCAGTAACTGATTGAATCATGTAGAGTAAAGTAGCCGTTCCATAAAAGAATAGAGTCAGTCCTGAATGAGAGTACTGAAACAACTACTTGCCTCCTAAAACACCAGCTGCACCTGAAACTTAAGTGGCCATGAAGACGTAACATTTTTATGAAATATTACAAAGACAAACTTTTTTTTTTCTTTGAAATGTCATCCTTTGATGAATCATAGAAAGCACAAATAGGACAATCTTCCAGGCCATGTTGAAGAAACTTCTTTACTATTATATTCACAACCCCTCTCTGTCTGATCTGAAGCAGAAATGTCTGGCAAGAATGTGTGTGAAGATGTAAGACGAGAACTGAGCTTCATTTGCAGCTTTATTTTTTTTTCACTAACAAACACACTAAAATCAAACCAGGAAGTACCTGAAAGAAAGAAAATACCCCCATGTTGGTAAACGAGATGGGAAAATTGTTTCATCAATAAATCCTTTTTATAAAAATAACATTTGTTACAATACAATACAATACAACTAATGTTTGCGTGTGCTGTGTATTTTTTGAGTATAGAGTATTGCCTTGTTAGCAGCATGCTTATTTAAAACTCCTTAGAGCTAACTAATAACAAAAGGGACAGAAACAATGATTAAAAAACGCCACTTTCTATTTGAGTTCCTGTCCACACACACACATACAGTGGTCAGTTGTTTGAGGAGGTAAATTATCAGTTGGGGTCAGGACCTTTGCCCTGCAGAAAAGAGAGCTATAGCAGGTGTGTGCATGTGTGTGTGTGTGTGTGTGTGTGTGTGTGTGTGTGTGTGTGTGTAAGAGAGATCCTACTTCATCTTATGCATGACCTGACACAAACATAATGATTGTGTACTTCCAGCAGCCTAGTTACTATGCCAACCGCTCTGCATTTTGCCCTTTGACTTTTTAGAGTGTCCTAAATAGGCCTTTGTTGATTTTGGGATTGTTTTCTCATCTCTTACACACACCTGCATTAGAAGAGATTGTGAAGTGCAAAGTTTGGATGTATGTGTGTCTGATTGCTGAAGCTCTTGGTTCGGCTTTGCCCCATTCACTGACTGAACCTAGCAATACTTGATGAATACTGGAATCATTTATTACAGTATAAAGATGAGGCTACTGTATGTTTTTCTCCTCTTCACCCTGCAGAAAGGTGAGAATATGCAAACACTTGTCTGTCAGGAGCAAAGGAACAGGTAAAAGTGATTTTATCACTTTGAAATAGACATTTACATAATTATTATTAGTTCCTACAACCTTTTTTTTCCCAGCATATTAGAATGATTTCTGAAGGATCTTCATGTGACACTGAAGACTGGAGTATATGGCTGCTGAAAATTCAGCTTTGGATTACAGGAATACAATCCAATTAAATTGCATTTAGTTTGTATTATAATAATTTGTAGAATTATTTTACATACATCTTAAAATATATTCAAGTAGAAAACAGCTATTTACATTTTTTATAATATTTGCCATTAATGTTTTTCTGTATTTTTTCATGAATTTTGGATAACATTTTCTATGTGCATTTTTCTGAGACCACCCCAAGAAATTATTAGTGAACGATACCCAAATCTAAAATCAAAATCTTTATATTTTTCTATTTGAATATATTTTACAGTTATTTTAAGATTTAATATTTATGCACAAAAATACTTTTACACTTTCAATATGAAACTGTAGCAACAATTTTACCTAAGTTCATCAACCATGTATGTATGTATGTATATATGTTTTGGGGCGTTATTTTTAGGTTTCTTGCTTGATTAAAAAAAATAAAAACTATTTAGGTTAATTTGTAGTGAAACAGATTTTATGTTTCTGATTTTTCACAAAAATAGTGTGACTAAGAAAAGTTTTTATTGGCCGTTTAAAATATGCTTTATGAGCTAGATATTCTTCTAATCTTATTTGAGAAAACATTCTTATATTTCTGTTTATATAATATTAAACTACTATTGTATTATTCAGTTTATTCAAATGCTATGATGAATGTTATCATTACCTATGTTAAACAAATTAATTTACGACAAATTCTGTCTGCAGTTCATGGTAGCTACTGCCGTTCCCTATCATAGGTCACTTCGATGCTGCGGTGACGTCACCACGTATGGGAACACCTCTGGTGTGACGAATGTCTGAAGCCCTATACCATCCCGCCAATCCTATTGGCCAAATGGCGCATAGCACCACCCTGCGCATGCGCGCGCATGATATACCTGGGTGCAGCGCGCCATTTCGCTCAGATTTCATTCCTTCAGGAATAGCGAATCATCTGTGCCCTATCGTCTCGCGTTCTCCAGCGATCTCTTCGAGCAGTGTTAACTCCTCTTCGCGGACGCGATGAGCTTTCGAAAATGTAAGGAGCCATGTACCAGGTACATCACGGCGGGGGACACTCATGACAGGTGCGTAGTATGTCTTGGTTTACATCACGCACAGGCGGCGCTTAGCGGCCTTTCTTCCTGTCCCCATTGTGATGGCCTGCGGCTCAGAGTACTGCGCTCCAGGGTGGAAGTTTTCTCTAATGTCGCCCTCGAGTCTAACCCCCGTCAGGTCACCTCTGCGACTGCCGAGGCACCGCACGAGGCGAGGGCCTGGGGTGACACGTGCGACATGGATTTTGTGGACAGCGCAGCGCTGGAATATTCTCCACATCGCTCGCTCTCCCCTACCCTGCTGCAGAATAAAACTTATACTGAGCCCGTCGTCTTCTCTAATGAGGATTTACTTCCCACACCGGAGGCATGCACCGCCATCTCCTTCGGTTGTGGACGCTATGACGACGATGTTTTATCCACCGCGGCCTCGGGGTCTGAGGACTTCGCGACCGACACTAGCCCTCTTCCTCCTAGCGGACAGGAGAGGCGTGTTTCCCCCTCCTACAGTGAGCTGTTGGATGTGGTTTCTCGTGCGGTGGGTAAATTGGGGCTAGACTGGGAGGTTGACAAGGCCGAGGCCCAACCTTCTTCCAAGCTGGACGACCGTTTTTTAACCAGTCGGACACCTACACAGCCCCGAAGGCCTTTGCCTTTTTTCCCGGACCTCCACCAGGAGGTTTCGAGGTCCTGGAAACAGCCATTTTCGGCGCGGATTACTAACGCCGCGGCCGCGGATTTCGCCACCGTTTCTGATATGGCGAACCATGGCTATACTATGATGCCCCCGGTGGAAGAGACTCTCGCCGAACACCTTGCGCCTAGTTCGGCCGCGGCTTGGAAGTCTCGCCCCCTTCTTCCTTCGAAGGCGTGTCGAGTCACGTCTAGTTTGGTGGGTAAATCCTACATGGCGGCTGGTCAGGCGGCTGCGTCGCTCCACTCTATGGCGGTCCTTCAGGCCTACCAGGCGGAGTTATTAAAGGAATTGGATGAAGGTGAGGGCATCACACCGGAGGCAGTTAAAGAACTGCGTAGAGCTACGGATTTGGCGCTACGCGCTACCAAACATACCGCTCGTGCAGTGGGCCGTACTATGGCCGGTTTGATTTCGGTTGAGCGCCACCTCTGGCTTAATCTCACCGATATAAAGGAGAAGGATAAATCTTTCCTTATGGATGCCCCTGTCTCCAGGGATGGATTGTTCGGTGAGGCTGTCACGTCAGTAGTGGAGAAGTTCAGGGCAGCGAAACAGCAATCAGCCGCTTTCCGCCAGCTGATTCCCCGCAGACCCAGGGAGGTCGAACGCCGGCAAGCGCCCGCGCGTTCTCGCTCAACCTCCTCTCACCGCCAGCGAGCAGCCTCTCGAGAGGAACCTACACCCATGGCGCCTCCTCGTAAGGACTGGGGCCCTAGGGTTTTTCCTCCGGCGCACCAGCGTCAACGTAAGCGTTTGGACCTGACCTCGACGGCTAAAGCCTCTCGTTCTCGGGTGCCGAATAGCAGCTCCTGATCCTTTTGCTGCTTGCCAGGGACTGTGCCCTCCGCTAGAGAGCGCTGTCGGACCGCTTTCGCGCATCCCACACTCTCATTGCAGTCCCCATGCTCAAACATTGATTGTCTCGCCGCTAACAGCGCCTCGAGCAACATTGGATCGAGCTGTAATGACAGACGCTCCCTCAGACACTCTGCGCAATCCTGCTTTCGGAGTTCGAGGGACGACTCAAGGACCCTACACAAACGGCCCGTTTATGACGGCTCACACAGCCGCCGCTTTTTCGCTAGCGGCAGAGCCCGATGTTCCATCTGTTGGCCTAATTCCTGCCGTGGACACGTTTCAGGATTATACTCAACGGAACGCAACGACTCCGGCGCATACGCTTCCCCGGTGCACGAACACCACGGGTTTTTCGTGTCCGGTCGTTTTAACGCGTATGACGGCGTTGCTGGGAGCGGAAGCTTTGAAACCGTTAATATTGTTTCGGGCCGCGTGGGAACGCTTGCCCGGCATTCCTCAATGGGTGTTACGCACGGTTTGTCACGGATACACCATTCAGTTTCGGAAAGGCCCGCCTCCTTTCCGCGGAATTCTTCCCACTACGGTGAAGTCTACGGAAATGGCGGTGCTGCGACAAGAAATGTCAGCTCTGCTGAGCAAAGGGGCTATAGAAGAAGTACACCCCTCTCAGATGGAGACAGGTTTTTACAGCCGTTATTTCGTGGTACCGAAAAAAGACGGCGGGTTACGACCCATTCTGGATTTACGCCGTCTGAATCTTGCACTCAGACCGAGCAAATTCAAGATGTTGACGGTGAAAAATATTCTGTCTCAGATCCGACCAAGCGATTGGTTTATTACGATCGATCTGAAGGATGCGTATTTCCATATTCAGATCGTCAAGAGACACAGGAAGTTCCTCAGATTCGCTTTAGAGGGCAAAGCGTATCAGTACCGCGTTCTTCCCTTTGGCTTGGCTTTAGCGCCCCGTACGTTCTCAAAGTGCATGGACGCAGCTCTGGCCCCGTTGCGGCTCCAGGGCGTTCGTGTGTTGAACTATTTGGACGATTGGCTGGTGATAGCGCAATCGCGGACTCAAGCACACTCTCACCGAGATCTTGTGCTGAATCATTTAAACAGCCTGGGCTTACGAACAAATTTCAAGAAGAGTGTTTTAACTCCCTCTCAACGGATAACTTTTCTTGGAATAGATCTGGACTCTCGCGCGATGACAGCGAAGCTTTCTCTCCCGCGCGCTCAGTCGATTGCGTCATGCGTGCGGCACTTCAAAGCGGGTCGCACGGTGACGGTGAGATTGTGCCTCAGGCTCTTGGGTCTAATGGCAGCAGCATCCCCCGTGATTCGTCTGGGATTGCTTCAAATGCGCCCTTTTCAGTGGTGGACGAAAAGGCGGAATATTTCACCCCGTTGTCTCCCGCATCGCACGATTTCGGTGACACGGCGGTGTGTGATGTCGCTGAAAATTTGGATGTCAACCGAATTTCTCCTGTCAGGAGTTCGATTGGGAATTTATGCTTTCCGAGAGACTGTCACGACGGACGCGTCTTTGACTGGTTGGGGAGCTGTGTGTCGAGGGCGACCAGCCCACGGAGTGTGGACAGCGGCTCAGCGCGGCTGGCATATAAACAGACTGGAATTACTGGCAGTTTTTCTGGCTCTCCAGTATTTCTCGGATCTGCTGATCGGCCGTCATGTGCTACTCAGATCAGACAACACAGCGGTTGTGTCTTATCTGAACCATCAAGGAGGATTGCGCTCTCGCCCCCTGTGCAGGCTGGCGAGGCGTGTTCTTCTGTGGTCTCGGGACAAGTTTCTCTCGATCCGGGCCATTCATGTCCCCGGGCGATTGAATTTCGGAGCGGATCTGTTATCCAGACAGGCTCTGGAACAGGGAGAATGGCGATTACACCCCCAGACGGTGGATCTTTTATGGCGGATATTCGGCAAAGCGAAAGTGGATTTATTCGCATCGAGCATGACTACGCATTGCCCGCTATGGTTCTCCCTACGCTCCCCATCGCCCCTGGGCGTGGATGCGTTAGCTCACAGCTGGCCCAGGACCAGTCTGTATGCTTTTCCTCCGATTCGTTTGATCCCAGCGGTATTATGCAGATTACGCCGGGACAGAGTGGAACAGCTGCTGCTGGTGGCTCCGCGATGGCACACGCAGCCGTGGTTTGCGGATCTGATCAGTCTGCTAGCGGGCTCTCCGTGGGAGATTCCCATCAGACAGGATTTATTATCACAAGCACAGGGGCTGATTTGGCACCCGAGGCCAGATCTGTGGAAACTGTGGGCGTGGCCACTGAGCGGAGTGCGTTAGTATGTCCCGGTCTTTCTGCTGAAACTACTGAGACTATATTGAGTTCTAGAGCAGCTTCTACGAGACGCTTATATGCTTTCAAGTGGAGACTGTTTACAGCCTGGTGTGGTAATCATAATGTGGATCCAGTTTACTGCCCAGTGGCTTCAGTGCTGGAGTTCCTCCAGGAGCGTTTCTCGGATGGCGTTACACCAGCCACTTTAAAGGTTTACGTGGCAGCCATTTCAGCTTACCACGAATGCATAGGCGGTGCCTCTGTGGGGCGTCATCCATTAGTTTCTCGTTTCATACAGGGTGCGCGACGGCTGAGGCCTTTCCGCCCTGTGCGAGTTCCTTCATGGGATTTATCCATTGTGTTGTTAGGTTTATCAGGGCATCCGTTTGAGCCCTTGGAGACCGTATCGGATAAAATCCTGACATTGAAGACACTTCTTCTCATGGCTTTATCCTCCCTCAAGAGAGTTGGGGATTTACAGGCCCTTTCTGTTTCACCCTCATGCATGGAATTTGCACCAGGCTCTGTGAAGGTGCTGCTGCGGCCCAGGCCTAACTATGTTCCTAAGGTCGCATCTAACCCTTTTCGCTTTCAGCAAGTGGTTCTGGAAGCTTTTTCGCCTGCCGAGGCCGGGTCAGGAGATCTAAGTCTTTGCCCTGTGAGAGCTTTAAAGACTTATGTGGATCGCACAGCTCCTTGGCGTGGTTCTGACCAGCTGTTTGTCTGCTTTGGACATAAAAGTAAGGGCCATGCAGTTACAAAACAGCGCATGTCCCATTGGCTGGTGGAGGCGATTTCTTTGGCCTATGAGGCGCGCGGACTCGCTTCACCCTTAGGGGTTAAGGCTCATTCCACTCGAGCTGTAGCTTCTTCTCAAGCTTTTCTCAGTGGCTCTTCTATGGATGATATCTGTGCTGCGGCAGGATGGTCCTCACCGAGCACTTTTATCAAATCCTACAGTCTGGATGTGAGGATGGCCCCTGGCTCCCGGGTTCTCTCCGCTTGAGCAGTTGCTTCCTCGGATCTCAGTTATCAGGTACGTCAGGCGTTTTGGTATATCGTTCCCATACGTGGTGACGTCACCGCAGCATCGAAGTGACCTATGATAGGGAACATCTCGGTTACGTATGTAACCTTGGTTCCCTGAATAGGGAACGAGATGCTGCGGTTCTGGCCGTTCCGTACCTTGATAACTCTTCATCTTCAGTCATGAAATCTGAGCGAAATGGCGCGCTGCACCCAGGTATATCATGCGCGCGCATGCGCAGGGTGGTGCTATGCGCCATTTGGCCAATAGGATTGGCGGGATGGTATAGGGCTTCAGACATTCGTCACACCAGAGGTGTTCCCATACGTGGTGACGTCACCGCAGCATCTCGTTCCCTATTCAGGGAACCAAGGTTACATACGTAACCGAGATGTTTTCTGCCCAGAAACAAGTGACCTCAGTTCTGACGAGCTATTGATTGGTGAGTTTCATTAACATAATCAAACAAATGATCAATATTAAAATACGGTATACGTTAACTTTAACTATATTATTTCTATAACATTTATTAAACCATATACACAATCGTTTTCGTTAAATAGGTGTATGTTGTTGTTACGTTGCATACAGATTGTGTGGGTGTGCGGTTCACCTATGCTGTGTTTGATGACCTGCGCTCAGTGCTGGAGTTCGCGGTCAGTCGGCGGTGTGAGACCAACACCGGACTCTGTCCCGCGGATTTTGAGAATCACGGACGCTACTGTAGCACCGAAAACACACGGCACGCGCGCGCACATACAGCCTGCAGACACACTCGACCGGTGAGTGAGAGCGCGCGCTGAAGCGAATGAAATTAGACTCAGGAGGGGGTAGAAAGATTTTAAGTGGATTTATTAACTTCAAAGTAGAGTCCACACACACATACTCATCGCGTGCTCTGACCCCTCGTTCTATCTGTTAGTCCCTATGCAGTTGGTATATATATATATATATATATATATATATATATATGTATATATATATATATATATATATATATATATATATATATATATATATATATATAGGCCTTTATTTATTTATTTATTTATATTAAAGTGCATACAAATGCACACATAATAGTAATTAAAACATTCGGCATGTTTTCCGAATGTAATATTTTGCTTTTTATGACAGACAAGCTGACTGTTAGCACAGCGCTAACCACAACAACGGAATCTCAGACTGTCACAGAGTTACCAGACACAAACACACGTTTAAACACACTTAGTCCTAACTATACACCCCACACAACACCAACAACTCACACACAATCTGAACATTATTCATCTGAGGAGGACCAGGATGAGAGTGATGGAGACACACTTCAGTCAGCTGCAAGTGACAAAACCAGACACACACACACACTTCTGGTGCACATACTACAACTAATTACCCAAGTGGTATCGCTAAGCCATATGTCAGCCCACCTTTACACATCACAACAGAGGAAAAGAGTGATGAGTCACCAGAGGAGAGAGAAGACGAGCAGGAAATGATAGAGAGTGAAAGAAAAACAGAAGAAAACTCAGCACAACCCAATCAAAGCCCTTACTGTATATAGTTCTGATGACCACACAAACTAAAATAACAACCATTCAAAATTCACATCACCAAACAACCCCACCAACAGCTACCAATAAAAACACAGTAGCTGCATCCACTTTTGTGCAACATCCGTTTATGAAAGGAAGTTAGGACATAAAGATTTTGTTTGAAGACAGAGAAAAAGAGTGAGGAAGATAAAGAGACTGACACAGAGAGTGATTTAATAGTAAACACCCAAACAAGAGTAAGGAAAGCAGTGCAGAACATCCTGGCAGCTTTAGCACAACCAACCGAAAAACTCAAACTTAAGCCAACACAAAACCATCTGAGAATCGGAGGTGAATCAGAGAGAACTCAAACCACCGTGACCCCATCCAGCATCAGAGAGGCCAGTCCATCCATGTGGATCATTCCAGCGCTGTTCCTTAAACCTGCCGTTCACAGCGGATCACCAAGAGCAACAGCTCACACAGCTGCACAACCAACTAAGAACCACAAGACCACATCTGCGGTTCCTCTCAAACCCATCAACACATGGACCACAACATCAGGCCAAGCTGCTGTCGAAACTGCACCCCATCCTCAGAAGCCTCCACGTCCCGTCCTGGATCACTCACGGTCATCTGACAGCTCACAGGAATTGGAGAAAATCGGTAACTGTGACAATCCACTTCAGCAACTTTTTTTTTATTATTAACTTTAAAAAACAATATGATCTAGCCAAACAGGACATATTTCTGGATCAACATCCTTGTATCATGTAAACTGACTCTTTTCACATACTATTTCCAATTTTTAATTACATCATACTACGGTTTTCTAACCTTAGTATTAAATTACTGAGAACTGATAAGTGTTTCTAATACAACGATTTTCACAGAAAATTTGACATTGTGCTCTCTTTTGACCAACGTAATCAGTCTATCTGTATTTTTTTCCTCTTTTGGGAAGTCATACATGTGCTATTGTGGATTTTTTCTTTTGCTATTGTATATATATTGTTGTGGTTTCTTTTCACTACTAGTTTATCCATTTATTATGAATGCTTCAAGTTCAAGAACCCTGGATATGTGAAAAGGGTCAAAACTTGTTCATAACCTACTAGTGAAATCAGAGGAAAATGATTGGTTTATGATAACCTTGCTCCTAAAATCTAATTGGTTGATCGGTATGGTAATGTTGTAACAGGATGTTCATCCAAGAACATGTCCTGCTTGGGTAAATTATGTTAAGCTATTCTCCAAACTATTTTGCACATACGTGTCTGTACTCAGGAGAAATCAGTGTGTGTGTGTGTTTCCCAGGGTCTCACCGGTTCCGGAGAGGGAGGCGCTGCTCTTTGCCTGGTCTTTATTGGAGGCTGCTGGACTGTCAGACCTGCAGCAGCAGCAAAGTGACTCTGAAGGTGAGAAATATACAGAGAAATGGACAAAAACATACATACATAGACTATATAGCCTACAATCTGAGTGGAATTATTTATTTATTTTTATCTTAAATACATGTCACCTCTGTTTTTCAGCACATCTGCACAAAGCTGAAGCCAGTTGTAGTCCGATTACCTTGTATTCATTCTGCACAAAGCCAAGCTACAATTGCATAACGTTGGTCTGTTAGTCTGACTTAACAAAACTGGCTGCTACAATTTCAGTCAGACTAAACTATTTACATGATATTTAAAAAGACAAATGAAAGCTTTAGTGGAGCTGAAATCATATTGGATAATCTATATTGGATAAGTAGCAAATAGACTGAAATGATGAGAGATGCCATAATCAAAGACGTGCGGTTGCATTAATTTGTGTGTGTGAGTGTGTTTGTAGAATGCAGCACTTATTTCCTCCAGTACAGTGCATCTGGACAGGTGTTGAGGGACATGTCTGCTCTGGGAGAAATGCTGTACTGTCTGACCGGACGATGTCCACATGAGTATCAACACTACGGCTGCTACTGTGGACAGCAGGGGACAGGAAACCCAGTGGACCAACTGGACGGTCAAAACACACTAACACACACATCTTCACTAGCTTCAGTTAGGATAAGCTGTTATCAAAAGTTTGGGGTCAGTAAGATTTTTTATTTATTTTTTTAATGAATACTTTTATATAGCAAGGATGCATTAAGTTGATCAAAGGTGACTGTAAAGACATTTATACAGTTTCAAAATATTTATATTTTAAATAAATACTTTATATAAATACTTGATTTCTGAACGATCAAGTGACATTGAAGACTGGAGTTATGATGCTGCAAATTCAGCTTTGCATAAATGTGATTTTTAAATTATATTTAAACACAAAATACCTATTTTAAACTGTAATACGTTTAACAATACTTGATCAAATAAATGCAGTTTTGGTTTTATTTATAAAAACCAGCCCCAACCTTTCAATCTATCTTTATGTAGTATTCATAAAAAATAAAATCCAGGATATTAAAGAAACCAATCATTTATTTTCGAGCATTTAAGCAATCAAATGGTTATTAAGATTATAAAGAAACCCAAAATAAGTTAAGGGTGTACAAGTGGTTGACAGGCTGTGTATAAATACATGCACACACAGATAATTCAATTCGGTGAAGCTCTGGTGTGTCCTGACTGTCCCTGACGTGTCTCTGTGTCGGGTGCTGTTTGGAGCAGCTCAGTGTTCTGGGCTGCAGGAGAAACAGAAAAGTCAACGCTCGCATCAGCTGCCACAAAGGAAACCCCAGATGTATGGCATTACACACACACATAATGCGCATGTATAACAAAAATAATTCAAAAATACAAAATGATGAACATTTTCTTTGGAGGTAAATTTTGTGTTAATGATTGTATCATGTATATGTTGCAGGTTCAGGAAAGAGCGTGTGATCGACTGCAGTGCGTCTGCGATCGTTTCACACTTCAGTCAGTCAGTCACCTCCTCGTTTTCTGGTCCCCAGCCACCATGCCACCGTAAGTATCATTCTTAAGCACAATCAGCCAGTCAGGACTCCAGTGAGGAGAGCAATGAAATGACCGCAGCCTGGGCTCAAATGAACACACAAACCATCAAACACACATGTTCAGCCACACACACTTGCACTCAACATAAACCCCACACACAGCAAACCAGAGGAGGACATCAAAGAGGAGGAGCCAGGAAAAGAAAAAGAAGAGGAGGAGGAAGAAAAAGAAATAGAAGAAGATGAGGAAGAAGAATTGGAGCAATAGACTGATGTGGTTCTATAATTTAGATATTTTCAGGGAACTCTCGATGATACTGAGGAATCAGTCAAAAAAGATGACGCACACATTTAATGAAAAGTTGAGCTCAGTCTGACCTGACTCAGTATCCAGCAGTCACACAAGATCATCAAAGATCTGCTGTTCCTTTTCTGCTGGTGTTTGACCTATTAAAAGGCTGTGCTGGATCATAAATTCCAGCAGTTGAATTTTTTTATATTTCGCAGTATTTTTTTATCTGATGTATCTGATATGTAATAACAAAATAATTTTTTGTTTATGTAGAAATTGGTATTATTCAATTTAGTATTTTTTTGTACTTCAGCTTAAACCTTTTTCAATACATTTTCAAGACATAATTTAAATCTAATATTTATATTTTATTTTAGCTTATTTAAAATAGCAAAAATGTTTTTTAAAGTTTTAGTTTAAAGTTAACAAAAAAAAAAAACATCTAGGTGAATCTCATGAAAAATATCATATTCAAGTCATATTTTACAAAAAAAGAAAGAAAAAGAAATTACATAAAGTGAAAGAGGCCTGTTTGTAGAAACATTAATATTTTATGAATGTTCCCCCAATTCTCAGTAGCCTACTGTAAGTAGCCTACTCAGTAGTCTAATGCAAAAAGTATAATTTTCAGCACTGTAATGGTAAATAAATTCAACATTATTCAAAAGATTATTTAAAAGTGTATTTGTTAAGTATAATTGTAAGTATACATCATGGTACTGATGTATTGAATTCATCTGATTTTACTTTGAAAAGAATCATTGTCTTAGTTTAGTGACTACTTTGTCTGTACTTAAATCTAAGACTAAGTCGGGGAACTTTTTTTTTTTTTTTGCACAGACTGATATTTAATTGACGTTTGGTCAACCAACAACTATAACTTTACTGTATTACAGTAATGTTAATTTACAAAAAAACAACAACAGAAACATTAAAATACAAAATATTTATTAAGACTTTAAGATCTCGTACATAAAATCCCATTGCACATTAATGTGGCGAACCTTGATATGGCTAATTAACACCTGGAGATTTTATGGTAACTTTTTTAATATCTGTAGCAACACTGCAGTGGTTCATACCATTACACATTTCAAATCTAGCCTGATGCATGAACACATGCTTATGCCCTGGACTATCTTCACATGGAAGACCACAAAACCATTTCTGTTCATACTGACACATCATCATCAACCTAACATATTTTTCCCTTCTGTCCCATAAATACAGAAAAAAAAGTTACAATTATAGATAAAACAGAACTAAAGATAAGTTTCAGACAAACCATGTGATAAATGCTAAAGTACCGTAAAGTTCCTTTGAGGATGAAAAAAAAACAGATAGTGAATTACACTAAAAATTATCTTAGCAGTTACAGTAAGACCCTTAACAAGATTTCCCTTCACTGATGTAAAAAAAAAAAGTATCCCTTTGACACGCATACACAGACACACACACACAAATCTCTAAAGGTGCATTACAGATGATGTTTCAAACAACACATTCCTATTTTATATTACACCAAAAAAATATTGCATTAATCTAGAAATTATTTATGGTTTTATATTTCCACAGAAATAATGTTTCTTATTTCATCACAGCATTAAATAGTTTTTACGCATATTGTTGCAAAGCAACTTCTATTGAAATGCAGCAAGTTACCAAGAGAAATACACAACGGCCAAAGGTCAACTACTGACTATTTCCAGTCCACCAACATTTTGTCATTGAAATCCTTCCTTTCACACTTCTGACTTTCTTCAATCAACAAGACAGATCAGAATCAAGGCAGTTAATCTGCCATTTTATAGCCATCAATTTATGGAAATTATAGCAGACATGAAATCGATCCTATTGAGCATTTAGAACAAGCTATCTGTGAGGTCTGACCTTTAAATACATTCATTCTTTACCTTCTGTGCATACAAATCCCACAATGCAGTGCAAGTCTCTGGACACAAATAGTTGGACCACTGAAACATTTCACAACCCCCAAAAATGGCAACAGCATTTCATCATCATTACAGAATCCATAATCAGCATACAAATGCGCCCAATTTGTGTTTGCTCACTTGGCGGTCCATCCACATAAACACATTCAGAAAACAAAGACAAGGCAATCATTTGACAACATACCAACAGAATCCATGAAAAGCACCTCAGGATCAACCAAAATGTCCTAAATGGTCCCGCACAGACATGTTTCTACCAGCTAAAATCAACTGAAATTGATCACAGCTCTCACCACAGGAAGCTCAAATGATGTGAAACATTTCCAGCAAAAGTATTTCAGCATCTTACAGTCACACTTTTTTTTTTTTTTTTGTCCAAGGTACATGAATGAAGTCACCTGAAAAGCAAAAAAACATTTAAACGTCCTTTTGGCTCTTAAAAAAAAAAAAAAAAAAAAAAAAGAACCGTCTGGTTGATGAATGCAGATCATCTTATCACTGATAATACATATATTTTCAGCTCCCGATTTTCTAGCAACTGTTCTGAGGTTTTAATTCAAGAAGGTTTTAGTTCATGCCCTTTCACTTTCTGAGGATTCACTTTCTGATTGGCGGCCATGTGTGGCCATAAAGGAAGTGCGTGGGCGGAGCTCTTTGGTGATGAAAAGCAAATGTTTTGGTTTCTCTATACAGTGAAGGCAAAATGGAGAGCATAGTGATCACTAAGAACTCTGGGTGAACAAAAGCCCCGTTGACATCCACAACATTGAAGTTAAAGGCTAACTGTAGAATAATAAAGACCTAAACTCACAAACGTTTGCACTGAAACATTGGCTAAGCCATGCAAACAGAACACAAATAACACTCTGCATCTATCAGCAATCATTTCATCTAAAAGTATGTGTATTTGTCAAAAATAGGCTATACTATACTCTGCAATACTATACACTATAATCATTTATATAGGAGAGATTTAAGCAAGACGAAATCTATTCTATGTTCAAATTTCTCTGCTGATGATGGCTTAGAAATGAGAGTTAATGAACATAAACTAGCACTTAAGCTAATGCTAGCAATTAAGTTCCCTTAATAAATCCAGAGCCAGTCATTTCTAAATGACTCCTATGAAGCAATAGATTAAAAGGCTGAAGAATCAAGTGTTTAAAAGACTCTGTTTGATTCTTGGAGCTGCCGTTTAGTGCAAGAATCAAACTGAAAACCACACATATATGATTCACATGATTCTATAGAGCTGGTGTATGATTGGACAGCTGGTTGTAAAGCTCTGCGTGCTGGCTGGTGCAGAATGGAGGCATGAACTGCTCGTCCAGTCTTTCTGCTGGACATGAATGTAAGCGACGTTCATATTGAAAGGTGTCTAATGAAGATGAGTGGCTCAGGTGAGTTTGAGGTCATAGGACCAAACAAAGTGTGATTAAGGTCAGCGGTCACATGTCAAGGTTGAGTCTGTGTGATACAGTTAAGGTGAAAGGTCGTGGTTCAGTACACGCAGAGGTCAGGGAACTTCATTTCGTAGACTGGCACAGACTGGTACTGGGCGTGGCCTGACGTCACCGTCACGGTGCCCGATGGGCTCGGGGGAGGGCTGATTAGACAAAACAACCGATCAAATATCAGTTCAGACTGAAAAATATTATTATAACAAGTAAATATTCTACTTTCAACATACCGTATGGTGAGTTCAAATATCTGAGCCAAGCGATCGTGCAGCATATTGGCCTGAAAACACACACAGGAAGATCAAATGCTATGTCAAGGGCTCCTAATTATCAAAACATAATTATGCTAAATAAACCAATAATGTGTAATGCCATCATACATCTTAAAAAGAGATCTTTAATCAGGAAAAATCAGAAATTGTTAAAGCAAACCCCCATATTTGTTGCACTTTGACAGGAAATGACAGGTTTATTCAGGGCAGAGTTTGGTTTGGTGCAGAGTGATGTCTTACAAAAACTAACTGACCTATATCTAATATTATTATATACTGGCCAATTCAAAACTTTGGCATCATCGGTTTTGCATTTATTTGATCATAAATAAAGTACAAGGATATTATTTTGAAATATAAATTAGTAAAAAACGTTTTCTATTTTAATACATTTTGCAATGTTATTTATTTGTGTGATGGCAAAGCTGAGTTTTCAGCAGTCAATAAATTCAGTCTTCAATGTCACATGATCCTTCAAATATGCTGATTTGCTGCCCCTAGAAACATTTGTATTGTTATACTGCCTAATATTTTTGTGGAAATCTACTGAATATAAAGTATAAAAGAGTATAATTTATTTGTACTAGTATCCATTTCTTTACTATGACCTTTGATCAATTTAATGCGTCCTTGTTGAATAAAAGTCGTAATTTTTTTTTACAAAAAAATGACCACAAACTTATAGTGCAAACAATAGTGCATGTATTGCCAATCCATGGATTTTTGGGCTAAAACTATATATATAAAAAAAAAAATCTGTTATCATATTGGCACATTATTGGTTTCCCCCAGTGTTTTAAAGGTAAACAAGCTGACTGGCAGAACACCCTTGCTGTACCTTGGACTCGCAGTGGGCGGCAATCTCTTCAAACGGAGCCTTCTGGAACTTCTCCATCACCTGCCGTCTCCTCTCCCTCTCCTGTTCCTCCAGACCTGTGGTATCTGAGAGAGATGGAGCGACATCAGACGCTAGCGCAAAAAACACACACACACACACACAAACTGAGCAAACTAATCCACACGTACCAATGGCCTTCTTCAGGGTCTCAAATGTGATCTCCTCTGCAAGCTGAGACTACAGGATAAACACACAAATATCTTCTTTAGTCTAATTCTTCATGAAGAACAAATAAAGCATGTTTAAATTGTGCCCAGTGTACCTGATCAGGCAAGCTGTTGGAAAGGATGTCAACTTGGAGAGAAATAGTGTCGACAAAACTCTTCCTACGGGACAGTCGATCTTCATCTGTGGGACAGAAATCACTGATATAAATGGTGGAAGCTTTGAGACCACAGATATTTCTGATCATGCACGGTTTTGATCTGGACAACTAAACCCAGTATTCGCATTTGTGATATATGGGTTCAATTCTCCTCTGATTCAAGAAGGGAGGTGAATTTCCCAAAACCACCCAGTGTAATATCACTGACAGCTCATGTTTAATGAACGTAATGTTGAGGCAAAGTGGCAAGAAATCATTATTAAACAGAAGGAAATGCAAATCATACAAACGCAGGCAGCAATCGCAGCAGAACAGGTTTTAAAACAAAAATTCATGAGTAAAAGTGAGAGTTTCAGGGCAAGAGTGCTGACGACACATCAGAAGTAAACTCCATGTAAACATTTCATTTCAGGAAACAAATATATACACTCACATTCCATCAAGGCTGAACAAACTAATGTTTTCCTATTATGAATAATGAATAAATGAATAAAACGTTAACAGTTTTATATAAAGTAAAAGTACAATTTTAAATAATATTTAATATATTTAAATATAAAATATATATTTGCAATTCATATTAATTAAAATCGCACAAATTATTTTTAATATTAATAATAATATCTATTTATCGAATCAGCACTGGAATCTGTGACCAAATTTGTATGTAAAATAAACCCTCTACTCAGAGACTTTCTCTAGTTCAGCAGGTTAAAAAAAGTGAGGTCCAAAAATTCCAATAAAATGTCAAATGACGCTTCATCAGCCCTCTCCCTTTGACCCAAGCTACTGAACTATGAGCTCAAAGCGGTGTGTGTTTTCTCTTTAACCTACCAGTAAAACCGTCCAGACGACAGCAGCGTACAAAACACCAAACAGGACCAGTTTATCTCATTACACAAAATACTGTACCTGCTGTATATTTCATCCCAATGCAGACATTTATTTAACAACACATTTAGGAGCTACAGGAATTCTGTCACGGCTGCTACAGAGGAGAGAAAGTCTACATATGTAAGAAACTAAATACATATTTGTGCTATTCTCTAAACTTTCTATTCACACACACGGACAGGTGACCTCACTAACTCACTGATGGTACCTCTGGATGTCTGTCTGCATCTGTGCAGAATCTTTCCTACCGTGTAAAGGACTACAGTGCAAACACACAGACAGACAGAAGGCAACAGCAAATGAATAGGGTGAATTCATATGTGACAAGAAAAGATCTTCAAGAAGTATTAGCAGTAAAACTACTATTTTAGAGGTTTAGAGGGACTTGGTGATTCATTTTAGCACCAGTTCTTGGCTGGAATACACTACATGACAGATTTTAAGACATCATACACTTGCCGACTTTGTAAGTGGATACAGAGAAAAACTGGGCATAACACACGAAAAAAACTGACGATCTAACACTACAAGACTTTTAAGACTTTTAAACTAATACAGAAATTTGTTTGGTTTCTAGGATATGCATGATAAATGAAAACTATCTGTATTAAAATCAGCTCAAAATATCAAACGTCATATACTCTGACTGGATGGAATCAAATTTGTCACTTCTTCCCAAAATCTGCAGGCTGGCTATGACTTTCAGCTACTAGACACAGAGATGGCAGATCAGGCCACACATATGGGCAAAAGATGTGTAGTGTATTGCAGATTTAAGTAAGTTTAAGTGCTTAAAGACAGCACAAAATACCATTAACAACCATTTTATTTTTATAATGTGGCATATTTTCATCTGAAATGAAATATTCAATGAGAAAAAAACAGGACAAGAATTTATTTTCCCCACTTTGATATGATTGGACAGGGAAATGCTATAGTATTAATTAATAGAATAATTGCCTAAGTAGCAAAAAAAGTAATTTCATAGGCAGAAAACTATTTAATATTTTTATTTTAAAAAAAGTAAAAAAACAAAAAAAAAACGTTTAATGTCAGTGTAGGGTTAATTAGCAGCTTGTAATGTTGCTGATTAAGATTTAATCTTTAATATTAAATTAAATCCGATAATTGTAGATTTTTTTTGTACAGCACAGAATAGTGTTTACCTGTAACCTGCGGTATGTACGGTATGGCCAGTCTCTCTACGTTATATCCAGGTACAGACAGAGCTTCTGCCAGATCAGCCGTCTGAAAATACAAACCAACGTCGTCCCGGTCTAAAGAGTCTGGGAACCTGATGCACACACACAAACATACAGATACACACAAGGAAAGACACCTGGAATGAGTTAAGGCATTGTTATTATACATAAATAAAATCAACAGATTCAAGCTATGGCTGAAAATTAAAAAGGTAAAAAAAAAAGGGTTGCATTTAAAATAAAGGCTAAAGTAAAATCAAGAATCACAACATTATAATGAACAGCATAAAAAAATTGATTACTGACTTTCTTCTTAAGTACAAACACATTCACAGAAATACTCACACACACTTCTCTCTGAAGACATGTTCTGGCAGAAGGTGCGGAGCATCTAGATTTCTCATCTCGATCACCTGACAGGAAGAAAAGGAGTTACAGGATGTTGTATATACGTGTGTGCCATAAGCATGTGCGCACACTTACCTTGCTGACGTGTTGGCAGAAAGGGGGATTTGCAATCATCTGACTGAGGAAGTTGAGGTATGCGGCGACCAGTGCCATGATTCCACAGCGAATAAACATTGGCATGTTCTCCTCATTGGCCAGTGCCATATCCTTCAGCCAAACAAAACAGAGATTAGCATAACAAATAGGAAATCTTGGACAAAATGCTTCTCCTAAGTCTCTTTGGATTCAAGCGTCTGCTAAATGAAGAAATGTCAGTGTAGGTGAGCATACCTGCAGGGCAATGGACAGGCGCATGAGATCAATCACCACCTCCTCATTGGCCAGTTCAATAGTGATCAATGCCAGAGCTGTGAAAAGCAGCTCAAAATTCTTCTGCACATTATCTTCCTCCTTACAGCCCAGATAGATGTGTCTGTATAGCTGCTGCCCGTGCTGTAGGGAGAGAGATGAACAGTTTAAGGGCTGCAGCTCCATGTGTGTGTTGTTGTAACGTATGTGTGTGTCCTGTACCTTTTTCATGAAGACCACATCCTGTTTGGAGATTTTTTCTCTCTTGATCTTCAGAGCGGCTACATTAGGAATAATCCTGCACACAAACACAAAGGAAATTGTTCAGTAAGCTTTCTTGAGGCAGATGCATCAGAACACACATTCTCACCTAAAACTGATGACACCAGAGTTATGTTATTATTGTTAACTAGGGCTGCACGATGTGTCGTTTAAGCATCGATATCGCGATGGACGAATCCACGATAGTCACATCGCAGGACGTGCGATGTAGGCTGTGGTAGTTGATCTGTTATTCATTAACTGTAAGTGCCAGCTGCTCCCTGGCCCTTGACGAATGTGATTCACGGATTAGTTGTACAGCTTAACCATCATAGAGTGAAAGTTTATCATTTGCATGTGTTTTTAAGTCCTGTCAGTTTAACAGGGCACAGAGAGAGAGAGAGCGCGAGAGAGAGAGAGAGAGCGCGTGAGAGAGCGAGAGAGAGAGTGCACGTGAGAGAGCAAGAGAGAGAGAGAGAGCGCGCGCGAGAGAGAGAGTGCGTGTGAGAGAGCAAGAGAGAGAGAGAGAGCGCGTGAGAGAGAGCGAGCGAGCGATCCCCAGCCGCACATTCACCGTCTTCAAACAACAGGAGCGCTGTCTTCTGGCTCTCTCTCCCTCACGCATATTAATCTATTGACACGATGGTGTTGATGTTTAAATCATTTAAAATGAGAATGTAAGTGTGATCACCCCATTTTTGTTCGTCAGAAAAAATTAGATTAGATTTCATATCGCTATATATATATGCAGAAAAATAAAATAACGCAATGTCACTTTGTTAACTAAAACTATTAATCTTTTTTAATTTTTTTCGTAATAAAAAAATTATATATATATATAATAAATACTATAACAGTATATCAATAATAAAAAAATAATCAAGTAAATCTTTTAATTGTGGTTGATCTCATAATTCTTTCAAGGAGTAGTTCACGCAAAAATAGTGAAATGCAGTATATAGCACTATAGTGATACAGATTAAACTCATGATACATGTATGATGCTTTTGTGTACTTTTTGAAGTTTGACCTCATCCACATTTGCTTTCTTAAAAAAAAAAAAGTATGGTCTATAAAAGAAAGACAACATACGGATTTTTAAAACAACATTGAGTAAATAAAATGTTCATGTTAAAAAAAAGATTTTCAACATACAAAGAATGCAAAAAAGAAGGTAAACAGCCCATCTGGGTTTGATGTATAAATAACGATTAATACTCATAAACGCAAACAGGAAACAGGACACTTGTGCAGCAGCTCCTTTAATTAGGTTTTACAAATCCCACAGAACATAATGAAAGAGTTATATGTCAAATCGAATAAATGCATTTACAGCATTAAAAACAGTGTTAAACCTTTTAATTAATTGCATGTGTGAAGGCATGGTCTTTTGACAGTCCTAGTTTTCACACATTCACTTTAGGGTGTTAAGTGTGCATTCATACCGGATCCCTCTGAGTTTGGCTCTGTTGTCATGCCGATCAATGATGTTGTGCAGAATCTCCAAGACGAGCTGCCGGAGTTCACTGTCTTCCATCAAAGAGATGGAGCATAACGGCTCCAGAAACGACACGGGCAGGCCAGCACACATCGTTTTACACTTAAACCCTGACGTAACCTACACACACACACACACAAACACACAGAAAGAATCCATCCGTTATGAACAGCACCACCACTATAGTACATTGTCACACTAGTAACTCTAGAAACACTGTTGTGCACGTGGAACTGGCCAGCAGTGGGAGAAGGAGAGCAAAAGCTTTAACAATTGTACATCTCAACCTGCTGCCCATTTCCTTGTTTTTCTTGTTTATCTGAATATGTGAATAAATTATATATATATATATATATATATATATATATATATATATATATATATATATATATATACACACACATACAGACACGCTTACATATATAAAATTAAAATAAAAGCCAAATTAAGTCATGTACTTCTCAGCACAATCTTTCCATATTATTGTAAATAATTCAAATTAGAAAATTTGAGAACAGAAATTTTCTGTCTGTTGCTGGGCAACAGCACCTGAAAAGTTGCCCTGTCTGAAACCAGCCATAAACCAGACTAAAGAAAAAAGAAAAGAAAAAAGAATAATGACACAAAGCACCACAGGCAGCTGTATTCTAATGTTATGATCTGTGCAGTCTGATGTCTAGGAACCTTCAGAAACTTCAGAAACAGGTTTTTACTAACAAGCTCAGAGAGAGAATATAAATCTCATATTATATATATATATATATATATATATATATATATATATATATATATATATATATATATATATATATATTCACTAGTCATGACTGATAGAAGCCTTAAGGTGCGGTCACATTAGCAAAATTTCTGCAATTTTTTTTAGCAAAGTGAGTCTATTGTCGACAGTGATGTATGAAGCAGATTTCACACAGAAGTCACTTTCAAACTGAGCAGCTTTCTGTAAGTCAATGAGTCAAATTTGTTTGACTTCGTGAACCTGATGTAAATTTTGCATGTTTACAGACTGCGTGGATTCCTATTGAAATGAATGCATTTAGCTTGCAAAAATTCAGTGAGCAAGGACAAATGTGATCACACCTTTAGTTTCACTTCATCATCACTACCTTAAAACACACACACACACACACACACACACACGCAAGAGAAAAGAGGTTTACCATAATGAGAGAACTTAACAGCATTGCCTGGATTCTCTTAGTGCCCTGATGCCTGTAAAAGAAAGAGGCAAGGCAAGGCAAGTTTGAAAATGTAATTTGATGGATCTTGATTATTATATGATGCTCACAAATTTCATTTGAGATTATTATATTAGACTAATATATATTATTATTATATATTATATTATATATACTCAAACTATGGCATAAAGCCTTCTAAAACATCTAAATTATTTCTTTCTTTTTTTCCCAGTTATTCAAGGTAAGTAACTAATAATGCAGTACAGAACAAAAAAAATTAATAATACAAATAGAAACAGCTAAACAAAGAGACAAATGAAATAAACAGTGCCTAAAGTTTTTTCTACACTCGCTGAAGTCGCACTTTTGACATCCTGAAGTTATTTGCATGTTGCATATGTGCATATGTCAGTTTAAAATGCATCCTTACTACTTTCTCCAAACACTACAACTGCCATGACGAATGTAGAATCACACACACACAGTCTTACCCGATCTTGACTGTATCCAGCGTGTGACATGGCGTGCCGTAAACAGGAACTTTCCCCATAATGAACATCATCACTTCAGCTCTCTGATAGTCAGGAAGATTTCCTCCAAAGAAACCTAGACACACACAAATCCATTTTATTGAATTGGTTCAGTATTTGGACATAACAAGAGGTCAGATTTTAGTGAGCATGTCAAGCTGTCACCGATGGTTTGGATGATGGCGTTCTGGACGATCCGCTCCTCGCTCTCTTTGGTGCGGGTGGAGGAATGGCTGCTCGCGGAGTTCCTGCGGGATCCGTCGCCCAGCTCAAAATCCACACTCATACGCAGATGCTTTAGCAGGGTGTTAAACACCTCCAGGACTGTGGGACCTGAGAATAAGCACACAAACAGCACAGAAGTAATTATGCTGAATTGTGCAGATTTTCCTTCAAAATCAGCTCAGAAGATGCTTAAAACATCTAAATTCTGATTGGAGCTACCGAATAAGCACTGGTTGATATTAAAGTGATAGTTCTATTAACATTTTGTCATCATTTACTCACCCTCATTTTTCTCCAAACCTGTATTTTCTTTCTTCAGCTGAACACAAAAAAATATATATTGGTAATTTTTCCATAGTATGGAAACAAATATTATGGAAGTCAATGGCTACCATCAACTATTTGGTTACCAACATTTGTCAAAATATCTTCTTTTGTGTTCAACATAATAAATAAACTCATACAGATTTGGAACATCATGAGGGTGAGTAAATGATGACAAAATTACCATTTTGGTGAACTATTCCTTTAAAAACCAAAAAAAAAACATCAGACCATGGGAACTAAAGAGCATTGCTAGGGGGCGCTGCACTTTGTCTACACAGCAAACCCTCAAAACCTTCAGGCACTTGTCAAACAGACATTAAGTAATCAATACGCCATAAAAACCACATGACGGACCCTAATGAGTGCTCTAGTTCACCATACACACACCCAATTTAGTGACCGCCTGAAGGTTTTGACTGGGTGCCGGCTGTGTTAGTTAACATACCCAACCACAGATTGGGTGGTAAAGAGACAGGACTGAGAAACGTGTAAACATTGTTTTGATTGTGTGCAATATGACCTGTGAGAGAAAAAAATAACAGATTTCAGGAAAGAGATATGGAATAAAGAAAAAGACTATAAAGAATGAACATCAGAAGAGATGATAAAATGAGGAAATGCAGTTTGTTATTTTCGGCATCTACACACTAGCAAAAGAACAAACAGAATGACATTGAAAAAAAGAAAGGAATGAACAATGATTTTAGGATGAGAATAAAACAGCAACAAGTAGACTTTTACATTTGAACTGCACACTGCTGTTCAAACGGTGCATTAAACTGATTAAAAGTGACAGTAAATACATTTTTAATGTCACAAAAAAAAAATCCTGAAAAAAATGTATCACGGTTTCCACAGAAATAAGAATAAGAACAATTGTTCTCCACATTGATAATAATTAAAAAAAGTTTCTTAAAAAAATGATGTTACTTCAAAGCCAGAATGTGAATATCTACATGATACGCAAGTTCACAGTTTGTGTGAGTTTCTGGGATTTGTTTAGCTGTTTTAAGTCTTAATTAACACTCGTGAGACAAAAACATCTCTCCACATAAAGCCACACAATTTGAACTATCATCTATGTCTGTTGCACAAACCGTACAGGACGAGTTACGTGCCAAAGTTTCATTCTTAGGGTTAATAGTTCGTAAATCTCACACAAAGTATGAGCAGTAATAACCATGATGCTTGTCTTAGATGATCAGTACTCAGTCTTACCGATGGAGCCCTTGGCTGCGATGGCAACCGTCTCCAGCAGCACCTGAACGATACCTGCCCTCACACGTGGGGTGTCCTTACTGTGGGTGTCAAGGTGGGACAACACTTGCTGGATCACATGGTGAGAATGCTGGGCCTGAAACACACACACACACACACACTTCATTACACATGCTGTAGAAGTGAATTTTCTGTCCATTATCATTAAATGCTGTAATGGTCACACAGGATTAACACAAAGGGATGAAGTGAGAATCTGGTAGCTTTACCTGTATTGAGTACATGATTATCCTGAAACAGGAAACAGCAAAATCATTCGGGTCCCATAGATGATGGTTGTCTAAATGCCTGCAAGAAAATAAATTTGTTTATAATGACCTCTTATAAGACAACATACAGTATTTACTGACAGTTCATGGATAGACATGTATGAGATGTCTTCCCTTTCTCTGTGTTTATCAAATATTTAGGATTATTTGATAATGTTTTCAAACCACCAATACTACACTAGTATTGATTACATGATTATCCATATACACCAAGATGGTTCACTCATATTATTAAGAATGGGAGAGAGTGCCACAAATGGTTGTCAGTGTCAAGAAATGTGGGTTTGAGACTGCAACCGGGAATATATATGCTTTAAATGCTATTTGAGCATAAGAAACAAAATTGATGAGTCAGTTAATAGCTGATTTTATAGCAGATGCATGAAAACGGTCATATTTAATATGATAAATTTACCTTTAAAATAAATAATAAAAAATTCGAAACCCATTTTACGTTAGTAATCTTTGCCCTCCACAAGGCTCATGTGCAACCAGGCGATCACATTCACAGTCTGTGATTTTTATACAGGTGTTGGAGTCAATTCTGGCAGCGCTGTCTGTTACGTCAGACACGCTGCTTCAACTCAACAGCAGCTGTGATGCGGAAAACTTGAGCAATCCTTCACCACACCACAAATCCTGTTTCCACACCTTTAGCTCTCCTCTAGGCTCTCGAGGTCTGATCTAACTCTAAAACCTCGGTGCCGCCATCGTCTCCCTTCCTGCGGTCACCATGGTAACGTCAATCTGATCTCACCCCCCGTCCGATGCAAGCTATATTTAGAATGCCTGAATCCCCCTCGACCCAAAAAAAAAGCTCCCGCACTCTGTCTGTCTCCCCGAACACCAGCTTTATGTGTTATTATCAGAGGTACAGATGTCTGGCCTGGAGCTCAATGTTCCCTCAACAAAACCTCACACAAGTTTAATAAATACAGAGCGCACCGTGCACAGTTTAATTGGGAGAGAGCGAGAGAAAGAGCGAAATGGAGAGATGTGATGGAGACGGTGAGGTGGTGTGACAGAGAAAGAGACGCCTTTGAGAGCCCCTTGGCGCTTTGATATTCTCTTTTTAACAAACGTCTCACTCAGCACTAATTGGCCAATGACTGAGATGAGCCAAAACGGTCTCATTAATGAGCCCTGTGAGTGTCCACACACACACACACACACACACACACACACACACACACACACACACACACACGGAGCATACGGCTGCATGTGTCTGAATTGTGTGCTAATAAGCTGCAGATGGAGACCAGGTCAGAGCAGTCAGACCGAGAGCTTCTCATTTACACACAACGCAAAGTCAAAGCAGCTCATCTTCAACTCTGAATCTACAGATTCACCTTCAGCTAACATTAAAATTCAGACAGACATTCAAATATAAAGACCTACAGTACAGAGCATTTATTCTTTAACTTAAATAATAGAAATGATCATATCTTTGTAATATTACAGGTTAACAAAATGTTTTCTATTCGAATACATTTTGAAATATAATTGATCCCGGCGATGGTAAAACTGAATTTTTAACAGCCATTACTCCAGTCTTTAGTGTCACATGATCTTTTCAGAAATTATTCTAAATGATTCCGAATGGTGATGTATACAAAAATTTGAATAAATACAATTTTTCACATTCAAAACGGTGTATTTCAAATACTTAAATCCCATTTCAGGGCATTATAAACATATTTATTTCATGAAATTCTGTGTCATAATGATATAGTCATCTTTAAACCATTGTCTTGCTTATAAAATGGCCAGGAAATGACTTTGATGTTCCTCTAGACTTGCCTGGATGTGCGCAGCATGAATTATGAGAACATTAGCGCTAATGGTGGAAAAAAAACAGCTCTAATAAGATGAGATATTCAAGTAATAAGCCACGAGAGGACAGGCTATGGAGCCTTACTATAGTTAAGAGGTGTTAAACAGGACAGGAAACGAGTACTGAATACGACAATTCTCCTGCAGAATTCTTTTGATAAAGAGATCTTTTAGTTTGTAATACAATAGTTGTACCTTTAATATTTAATACTGCTAAACTAATTCCAGACGCATGAGAATATTCAATACTGCATTCATTGTGCACTGTCTACTCACGTAATATACACTCAAATATGGGTTTTTGCTGCTTGCCCAATTTAATTAAAACAAGTTAAATGCAATTCTTGCACATTTTATAATGCATGCAATTAATTAAAATTTGTAAAATGAAAGTCTGCTTAATCCATTTGCACTGAGGTGAATAATTTTCACTCGTATAACAATGGAAAATTATGTGAGTGTTTTTAATCTAATATCATCTGTCCATGTAGTCTACATAATGTAGCACTCTGCTAAATTAAAATATTTTGTAAATAAAGGCAGAAATTATGAAATACTTTTTTCTTTTTTTTTGAAGATGTGAAATCAGACAGAAAAAAAGATGAATGTCAATATTCAGTGTCAGTATGACTGGAAAGTCACTAGGCTGCAGAGTCAGTGTGCAATCAGAGACAAATATTTGCATCTGTAACCCATTTAACACATAAATCAAGCACAAAACAGCTGGAATCAGATCAAAACAATTCCTTTAACACAAAACAGAGCCATCTGGGTGCTGCTTGCATTTTTTGCATGATGTTTGTGTTGAGACTGGAATGAATGAATCCCGTCATGCCCTCAGTGTGAGAGGAAGCAGATGAGTGGCTGACAGCAGCAGCGTCTGGACACCTGAGCTCACAGGATAACACCGGGCTGTGTTTGTCTGAAAACATCTGCGTGTCTCAAAGTAATCTGGCACCCTTCAAATACGAGTACGTGCTGCATATTTGAGACTACAGCTCATCAAGATCATACAACACCTGATATACTGTATATATGAACATGTTATCATTGTATTGTCTGCTTTCAGTTTTCTCTTGCAATCTCTGCTCACAATCAGCCCTGAAAAGCAATTAATGGAATCTGACATCCTTGAAAAGCTAAAAAAGTCACACATATTTTGCCTGCACATTTGCATGTGTGTTACAGGGTTACATGAAATATCACAGATTTAAAATGGTGCAATACCAATATTTAGCAGATATTTGTACCTGACTTTAACGTGCAGGTATTTAGGCAGTTCAGGCAGTGTGATGTGAAGGATAAAAGCTCATGTTTAAGAGTGAATAATGCCACAGTGCATGATTGCAGATTCAAGTGCATTATGTAATTTATATTAATTTACCAAAACTACATTAAAACAGTTAGGGCAGTTAAAAGCTTTGGTGTGAAGCTTGTATAAAATGCGCTTGTGTAAAATGCGCAATTGTATAAAGGCGCCAATTAATCATAAATGGTATGGTCAATGATTGTGCACATCCAAAGCTGTTTCAGCCTAAATTAATTTTCAGCCAAATCAAAGCACATCACCGTGAATCTCATGAAACTGTATGGAGTTTCCATAGCAACAGAAAAAGAGAAGTTATAAAAAAATCTTTCAACTGTAATATCAATGTCACAAATCTCCCGGTCCAGATGTGTGCATTTTAAAAATTATACAATTTTGAGTCATGGTACCCTGATCACAATGTAAGGCTAGTACCATGGCAACAAGCCCAGTACAAAAAAACACAACTTAAAGTAAATGGCTGTTCATTTTGCTGTAATGAGTGAGTCCACTTGAAAAGTCTGACGTCATGTGTCACTTCCGAGTCCAAACGCTCTATCGGATGCCACAAGAAAATAACTAGTGGTGCTAATCGACACTCACAATGTGATGTAATACCACTTAAAAATTATACACTTAACTTTTATCTCCATACCAAAATAACAGAAAGCCAGACAGTGATTTATCTTTTATAAATCATTAAAATATTTGTGTCTGGGATGCGGTGAGCACAGAGACTCTAGTGTACACCGTGAAATGCTATTCTTAAATGAAACGAGTAAAAGCTTGGACCTGGAATCAGCATTCCTTACATCATAGTGAGTGGACCACTACTGTTACTATAGTGACAATTCAAACAATAGGATTGTATAATGGTGCCTACAGAACACTGTAGCCATGGCAATGGTACTTACACCAGTACAGGGTGCACGGCGTTGTTCATGTTGCCGTAAGCAGCGCGACCCAGCAACTCTCGAAAGCAACTCTCCGCCAGTGAAGCCGGATTTTCCTCTCCAGACCTGAGAGAAAAACACATAAGTGTAAGTGCAATGTACTAAACTGTTGTTTACAGTGTGTGGTTTCACATTCTGCATTCTGATGTCAAACACACACATAAGTGTACTAAATGATGCATTAAGACCTTTTAAGAAAAAACCCAGCCACCTCTTTCTCTTTCTCTCTTTCTCTCCCTCACTCACACACACACACACGCACGCACACACACACACACACACACAAACACGTACTCTTTGTCCCTTTGGCTCAATGACAGCCAATTGAAAGCAATTAACAGAATCTGACGACCTTGAAAAGCTGGAAGAAGGAAAAAAACACAACTATGTGCACACACAACAGCTGTTTCTATGCGTGTATGAGTTTTCTGTTGCCAATAGTAGTCACATATTCAATCTAATCAGAGTGCTGTGAATTAAAGCACCTCAACCACAAGCAGCGGCTATGTTTTCTAAAGGAATACTTGCATACTGCTTTACCTCACTGTGTATATACTGTATAAAGTATATTTCCTGCTACAATACACTGTAAACAATAAACAATAAACTGTCACTAAAACAAATTCCTCGTATATGTGTTAACATACCTGTCAATAAAGCTCATTCTGATTCGGATTCATTCTTACTCTGATAAAAAGTATGCGATATGTTTTAAACTGAATGCGGTCTAATTACTTTACTGCATTGCTGTTTACAGGACTGTTCACACCAAGGCTGAAAACTATAATGATTGAGGGCTGCACAATTACCCTAAATAAAACCAAAATTGTCACATGGCATAGTGCGATTATTAAATGAATTCTAAATAAATAAATATATGTGCTGCATGTTTCAGAGTGAAGTGCAGCACTGTGTTCTTTCACACGCAAGCTGCTCATGATCCAGTGTTTTCACTATTTCTTAGTAGCTCAGTCTGAAATATTACAATAGTAATAGGTGTATGTGTATATATATATATATATTTTTTTTTTTTACAATTATATTGATCACACGTTGCGCCAAATTGTGCAGCCCTACAAAAAAAGCAAAGTAAACATTCATTTTGTTTTTTTAATCAGGGGAATTTTTTTGGGGGGTGGTTTCACACTACAGCAATTCCAATAATAACACCGGAACAATATGACTGGAATCCTTTTTAGAATGATTTTTTTTTCAGCTAACAACCAAACAGGAACCCATCAAATTATACTTTATGCAGAAATTATAAATAAGGAGTCAGTAAAAGTTTCTCTTGTCAAATCATGGTTAATAGTTAATATTCACATTAGAGAGTAGCTAGGACAAGTTCAGTGAAACACAGGACAGAGCACTCAGAGCAGTCATGCAATTTCTGAATATACTCATTATAACTGCAGCTTGAAAGTAATTGCGGTAAATAATTAATTGAATTAAACATTTCCAAAATAGCATTTTAATATATTCAGAGTGATAAGCTTTCGAATGAGAAAAGCATCTGCTGTGACATTAGCAGGTCAGATGTCATTGCCAACCAGCTTACACACGTCAATCAAACACACGCCCAGGTTTGTGTTTGCAACCTTAATCACTGATCAATACACCTGATCGAATTCCAGCTCCTGATTATAGGGCAGAGGGGTGTGAGCGATGTTTCCGTACTCAAAAACACAAACAGGCAATTAAACTGAAATATTCTGTGCACGCAGGGGCCCTTATCTGAGAAACACTCACGTTTTTTTCTCGCACAGACAAAAACAACCTTAAAGGAATCAGATATCCTTGATTGCCCTCTATATGTGGACCTCCAAAGCTCACTTATCGAGAAAATCTTCCTTCCTGCCTCTCCATGTGTTTGGCAGTGTTTTTATTCAGTGCATGGTACCGAACAAAAAAACATCAACAACAAATCAATCAGCAAATATCACCTTGAGCATGAAAAATTAAATGCTTTTGCCTTCAAGTATGTGTGTGTGTGTGTTTGTGTGTACTGTACCTCTCGGAGTCCTCGTTATCTTGCATGTTGAAGAGCATGGAGGGGATGAGTTTTTCCATGTGTTGAGGTTCCCAGATGATTGCCTGAAGTTCATCATTCACAGTCTTTCTGACGACACCCTGGAGACCCTTAATGCCTGCTACACGGATCCTACAGCAACAACATGTTAAATACACTAACTAAATATACAATAAATAAATGCACTCATTAGTGTCAATTATAGTGGCCAACTTATAGTGGTCCCAAAAGTATGTAGTTCATTGCTAACACAACATCAAAACAATAAGCAGTTAGAAACAAATGATTTTAGAATTTTCTCAGAAATGACTTCAGATTTCACGTATAGGGCTTAGTGGACAAAAAACTTTGCTGTATAAACAAACTGTTATTTTTATAATAAATATATTATTTAATTTTAAAATATCTGTTTTTTATTTTAACTTATTTAAACATTTTCGACAGCCATTTCTGCAGTGTCACATGATCCTTCAGAAACCATTCTAATATGCTCAAGTAACATTTCTTATTATTATTATATTTTGATCCGCTGTGTTTGCTTAATATTTTTGTGGAAACCATGATTTCAGGAAATTGAATTCAATTCATTATATCTTATTTTAACTATTATTGACAGTTAACATGAAATAACCATAAACACATATTAATACACACACACCTGTCGCGAGTTTCGGGGTCATCGTGTGTGGAGTGACACATGGCACTGAACTGAGAGACGAAAAAGTCATATCTGCGATGGTATGATGGCGTATCCTCCTCAATGTTTGCAAACTTCACAAACTACAAGGAATCAAACACACACCCATCAAGATTATGTCAGAAAAGCACACAACCACACCCAATCTTTTCTCACACAATAACAGATCCGAAAGCACTCCCAAGCAATGGTGTGAAGGCAATATTCCCCTCCCATGATGTGCAGAGGAAGTTACTGATATCAGCCAGAGAAGTGTGACATCTCATTAGATGAGCAAGAGTGTGTGTTCAAGTGCATACAGCATGTGTGAATCACTGCCTGTTTGAATTAAACAATTTAAAGGGTACATAATTGACATTTGTAGCATTTTATTTCACTGAAGTCCTCTAAAAACTAGCCATAACTCAGTATCAGGTGACCTTTCCCACCCGTTGTCTGACACTTCAGAATTAAACATGCATTAAACAACCTCGGTTTCCACTGGCTTCGGTTTGGTAAGTTTCTTAATATTAAACAATGTGGGCAATCCTATGTTAAATACACTCATACAGTCAATATACCATGATGATTTCTGAGTGACCTGCTTTTGCAGGATATTAAATCATATCTTGTGTTAGTTAACGCAGCTTGACTGAGAAATTCATTTTCTGCCTTTAATAGATGATGCAATGTTTAAAATACCCAAACAATTCAATGCAGAAGAATTTCAGCAATGCTTTGGAAACACTGGGAACAAATTTAAAAAAACAAGATGAGCAATAATACAGCAGAAAACTGAGTGAGTCAAGAGAGAAAGAGAGAGAGTGCATGATAGAATAAAAGGGAAAAAACGCATAAATGTGACCAATCACGGAAAGTAGGGATACAAGTCGGTTCTGGGGCATTTTAAGTTATTTACATATTCTGAAAGTGTAGTCTCCAAGCTTTTCAACAATGTGTAACACATGGAAATCTGATAATATTTGGAGAAGTTGTGGCCATTTGAAGGTAGGCACTCAAAAAAGCTCAAAAAGCAGGAAATAGCCTCTGAAGATTTGCAGTTCTCACTGCTGCGAGTGACAATGGGGCTCATTTACATCTCATATAATATGAGATATATAATATTATATATATAATATTAGATAAGCCATACCCCCTGCATAGCAACGACAGACACAACGGGAAAAATCGGGCCGCATACTATTAATAATAAAGGAGAATGTGCATTGTAAATGTCAGTAATTTATCTTTTTTGACTTTCATAAAAATGATTTAGAGGCTAAAATATGTGAGTTTTATCTTTTTATAAAAATCTTTAATCTTTAAAATGTGGCCATCATTTTAATGTTATTATTTAATGTTTATGTAAACAAAAAGTACATATTGATGCTAATTTTATTTGTTATTTGCTGGTTTTCTACATAAAACTTGGTGAATTGATTTCATTGTGTAGCATTAGGACTTTTTTAACAGGATTCTGTCATAACCGATGAGCTAGCTAATAACAATAGGTAGATATGGGAAGGTCTAAACATGGACTAAACATGAGATGACGTGTGTTCTTAGAATGAACACAAAACGACAAACTTTGATGTTTATGGAAACTCACCCCATGAGAAACAGAAAAGTATTCTTGCAGATCCGAAGTTTGCACTGTGCGTCTGTTTGCCTCTAAATGTTACGGATTTTCCCCATTTCTCTGTCTTTATCCCCATCAAATGTTACTATCGATATAGCCTCTGATATCTTACGGTCCAACTCGTCTGACGTAAGTCCAATACATTCTTCCTCGTCGTCATCTTCGCTCAGTTGTAGATTAGGGATATTATACAGTCTTATTATGCCGCTTTCATCTTCGCTCAGATCGTCTTCAGAATCAGTGAGCGCTTGTTCGCTACAGCCGGCCAGAGCGCTGCATACTAAGTAGCCACGCTTCCCTCGGAGGGCGGGGGCAATAACAAAAGAAACAAAAGCCGGCTTATCCAGTATGGAAATACAGACAGACAATGAAACGCCCCTACTGCGTGCTAGAATCTCCGACATACTAGCTGATTTCAACCTCAAAATGTACGCTTTTAAATATACCAACACTGCTATCTCAAACACGGAGAGGCTTCTTTGTGATATCAACAGATTCTGCAAAAAAACAAAAATCACCAATTTTGAAAAAAAAAAAAACTTTCAAGCTTCTTTCTTATTTTGCTTGAAAGTTGTGCTGCCGACTTGTGTCACTGGTTTCTGTGACGGGTTACAAATGGCAGAATAACATTCAAAGCCATTTCTCATCTTTCACCTGAATCTCCTGCAGAAATTTTGGAGTGCATTTGCTGGTTTGTTCAGTCAAACACTCAAACTTACGGAGTTGGTTCCCAGCACTTGTAAATCGGGTTCTCCGGATTCCAGCAGTTTGGCCACCATGTGTAAGAAGCTCTCCACAAACGGCTTGATACTCTGGGAATGACACGCCATCAACAACTGATCCAACGCTTCCATCGCGATTACCACGTACCTGTTCACACACACACAAATACCAGTAAAAATTAAAGTGTAATCAAATAAAATAACAATAAAATAGTAATAAATAAAATAAATAATAATTTTAAAAAATGTAATCCCGTATTGAATTTTTTCTTACCCGTAGCGATGGCGTACCACATCTCTGCTGAGGCGTTCGGCCAGGTACGCACCGATGCGGTCCAGCTTCTCTGGTGCTGACACTGCATAAAAAGTCAGCTTTTCCATGTCAGATTTCACCAGTCCATCCTGAGGAATAAAAAAAAGAACAATAAACTGAAAATACTACTAGAATTTGACTAGAACTTTACAAGAAAACGTGTCTCTTTACCAGAAATCGCCACTTTCTGCAATAATCTTGGAATATTAGGTGTCTGTGCTGTAGATGCATCATTGTATTTTTTACCAGTTAAAGAAAATCTACTACTATTGTTTATAATGGGTCAAATAATCATTAAATTCTGAGTAGGTTTTATAAAAAAATAATCTTATTCTGGACTACTTTTGTTTGAAATCGTACAAGAGATATCTTAGATATAACATTTATTTAGATTTTAATTAAATGTATTTTATTAGTTTTTTTTTAAATATATATATTTACAGTTTACAGTGAATGTTTCTACAGAATTTAAAAAGTGTTATTCAACAGAAAGCCTCATATGTATAAAAAAATCACTTTTATCCAGAATCCCTTAAGAGAAATAAACTCCTGAAGCTCTCAAAGTGCTAATTAACTTAACATGAGTTTAATATACAGTACATAACATGCCTGTAGGGAATCTGTCTCTCTTTCTCTGGTGGAAACAGTCACACCAACCCATAGGAATATTACTCACACTCTGCCTTCAGAGAAAACAATCGTGTGTGTGTGTGTGTGTGTGTGTGTGTGAGAGTCACTCTAATCAACAGAGCTAAATATTAATGTGATGAATATGGAGTAGCTGCAAGGTTAAAAGCCTCCCCAGATTGTGTGTGTGTGTGTGTTGTTGTGGTATATCACATTCTCAAAAACTGCTGAACTGGTCAAAGGTCAAAATTAAAGCATTAATAATATATATTCATAATAACAGTGGCAAGATATTTTTCTCCAACAATATAATTAATAATGAACAGATGCTAGTCAACTGCGCTTTAAATTTAGATAGATAGACCAAGCAGCTTCTCTCTTATTATGCCCAGCATTTACATCAGCTGTTTTCTGAGGACAGGAAGAGCCAATCAGAATATATTTTGATCACAGCACTTGAACTTGAATGTGTCTGAATCCCAGTGCGTGAACTCTGATATGCAGATGGTATTTAAAGAAGCATTTATTTAAAGCATCTTTCCAAGAAATTATGTAAATGAACTAGACTTGTTGACTGCAGAATCGCACTGTTCTAAAGGAACACTCTATTTTTGAAAATTCTTAAAAAAAAAAGAAAAAAAAAAGAAAAATCATAATATAGAACACACATACTAAATTTTTATTTATTTACTTATTTACATTTTTTATTATAGAATGATATAATGCATAGATACAAGTTCTAATGTAATATTCCTGAAAATCCTTGCATTTCCATCTATTCCAGGGATATATTACCTTGGGGTCCTCTGGGAAAATGTTGTCCACTAGACGCTTGTAGCGTGGCCTCAGAGGACCACAACATCCACACACACCTGTGAAAAAAAGAGAATTGTTAGACATACTAAAGATGCACATCCTTGGCATTCAAAACAACTTTGTTTTCTGTTCAGTCTGCATGAACACAAGTGATTGTAATGAGGTTGAATATGTGCATTTAATGAAATAAACAGATCTAAGGTACCACCCTTACTTCTGTCTGAATGGTTTTGTAAATGTTTTTTTTTCTATCTTAACATGCACTAGACTGATGTCTTTGACTGTTGTGGGTTTTTAAAGCACCTCCTTTTATAGCATCACTTTTTGAGACAGTTTACGTTAAAAGAAGTTCAGCTTTTACAAATGTGCCTCATGACACCTGCTTTCTGCTGCATTTCTTTGCACTGTGTCGAACAGTTTCTGAAAGCAAGAATGGCCCTACTGAGATGGGACAGATATGCAACATAAGCAGTCTGACACATAGATTCAGACTTCACCCACTCGAGCCAATAAGAACATCAGAATCTACATATGCATGTTATTAAAATGAGCTGTCAGGATGTAATGTGTAAGTGCACTCACTGATGAAAGGCACAATGCAAACTACTGTGTGTGTCATTGTGCGTGAAGCCTCACGGTTAGAAGAGCTGATTAATTATTTAAAAAAGTCAAAGAAGTAATCTGAGAGCACAAGAGCAGCCAGTACTCACACAAACACACGCACACTCGTCATATTCAACACAAACACACTGCTCTGACAGCCCTTCACCAGCTAGAGATGAAATTGTTCATTCATCCATTCCAACATGTATAATGAATCTGGATTGCATGTGCATGCACATGTATATGCCTTGTGTGTGTGTGTGTGTTTGCAGGGGCTGTAAAGTGAGATGTGGAAAAGGAGCCACCATTATCAGCTCAAACACCCGATCCAACTTCAGAAAGATGGAAAAAGCGAGAGATGCTGTGAGGGAGAGAAATAAATAGAATAGCAAGAGAGCGGGTGAGCGAGCCGAACGTTACTGCAAAGTGACAAATGCATCAACAATCTTACTAACAAAGGGTGTGCAACAGGTTTGTATTAATCATCATGATCGCACACAAACATACACACATAGATACCAAGTTTGCTAAGGAAAGATCTCCTCTCCCAGGTGTGTCTGTATCTGAAGGTCCCGTCAGCTTCCGAGAGCGGCACCTGCCTGTACCTCCTCATTATAACCTCTGACCTTTGTTAACTCCTTTAGACCCCCGGAACCTCAAACCTAGTCCGAACTGTGACCTTTCAGCCTAATGCTTCAACCCTGCTCTGAGACTCAGACACCGAATACCTGAACCGAATACCTGCCCGAGGACTCGCCCCATACTGGGACTGGCAGGAGAGCCAACCAATTACAGATGAATGGAAGTTACGCCTAGTGTGGTCTGTCTGTGAAGTGACGGAGAGAAACCAGACCAGGACTCTGAAAGAATAATCATCTTAACCCTTGATACATTACACTGATATATTTGTAGAGAAAGGTCTAAGCTAATGAAGCATAATAAACCAAGTACTTTTAAATGTTAACTTAAAATGTGGATCAACTCAATCAGCCATATTAAAAATCATGATATTTTCATTTGATCCACCAATAACTGGAAAATTATGTAATAATGGGGTTCATTAAAAGGGATGACGAGATTAGATACATTCTCTACAATTTTACCCATTTTCACACTATTATGAATTTTTTTTTCAATTACACATTTATAACTAATTTTTTTTTTAGGACAAAAACATACTGTCATGGAATTATGTCATGTTTTACTATTTTAAAACAATAAAATGTAAAACAACAACAACAAAAAATAGAAAGTGTTTATTGGACTATATTATGTCATAAACTATATTAGAATATTATGTTTTTTTAATGTGCAATAACAGATGGAAATTAAATAAATTAAAAATATGCTGTATGAATAATTATTCAGAAACGATTCTGGAAATTGACGGAGTAACTTTTACAACATGACTTCATTTGTTACAATACTATCAAAAGACGAAATAACAAAAGACACTTACATTTTCTACAAAATAATGTTATTTTGTGGCAAATCACCAGAATACAACCACATTGTATTCATCATGGAGAGCCCAATATTTAAGTTTGAAAGACATAAATGAACGATAATTCCAAATGCGGGTATATTTTGATTTTCGCTTTTTTTTATAACTTAAAAAACCCCCACAAAAGTTAACAAGACCAGGCTAAAATTGCTAATCCAAATGAAGAAACAATATACATAAATAATACTAATTTCAAGGGCGTTCTGAGAACAAAATCATTAAGGTTTTGTTTTCATCTTCATTTCCATGAGGAAAGCTATTTCATAACAGAGAAGCAGCCACAGCCACCAGGGGGCGCTCGTCCTGTGCGGGCCACCCCAGAGCAGGGTGCAAATCCTGCTTCCCACTAGTGCCTGTTGAATCCCCATTACTGCCAACATGAGAGCATCTGGGGAAATGAAGAGATTGATTCAGTGCTTGCAGAGAAAATCCTCTTAACCTTATGAGGACCTGAAATAGCTTAAGAGTTTGAAAAGTGAGAACAGAGCCCAAGAGAAAAAGACAGAGAGACAGACCAGGATGCATAATAATGAAGGCAGAACTTTAAGACCTTTGTGAGCACATGGCATAAACACAAAACAACCTGTGGGGAGTAATCTAATCAAAACACTAAAGTGCGTGTGTGAAAGCATCCTAAGACTACAATCAACCTACTCTTGTTTTAAACTAAGGTTGCACTTTAGAGTTTAACCTCTGACCTTTCATCTGTGTGTGTTTGCTTTAGTGAGTATATACCTGGCTTTCTGTTCATATTTGAAGCTGAAGACCAAAGTCTATGATGTAAAAACCCATAATCCTTTGCCATCTGACAGAGTACATGCGGAGTCTATACAAATACACTCTCCCAAACATACACTGTGCTAAATTTACCTACATGGGTCGATGGTGTGGAGGGCAGATATGCATGAGCAAGTCAATACAGAGCAGGAAAAGGAATGGAGGAGAAAGTGAAGGAAACAAAAAACCTCTTTATCTCTTCTAAACATCTGACCGGTTTTACATTTGAGAGAAATTCAACCATTTAGACGATGTGCATCATCTGCACATTTGCTGTGCACTTATGAGATCATTAGCTCAGTAATTATTTCCATTAACAAAATGCAAATAAATGTCTCAAAATTTTTGCTTATAAAATATATGACTGACATCTGGAAACATGGCAGGCAGTGATAATTTAGGAGACAACAAACAAAACCATGCGTGCCTGCATACTGTGTATTAGTTATGAAAGCAGCATGAAGTGTGTATGGAATTTTCTCTGGCAGTACGTAAACATGCGGTTTTAAAATCATAATCCTTCTCTTGTTCTATGTTCTTTATAGTTCTTCTAATTAGTAATCGACCTATATGACCAATATTTAAAGTTCAGGATGGTTAATGTAATACTAAAGTCGACACATGGCATGGCTGTGCATGAATGTGAAAATTTAATGTAAACAATTTTGACCTAGTGAAATATTAATGTAAACATGGTCAGTTGTATGTCATATTTCATCCAAAAATACATGTGGTCATAATTGAATGATGTCATTCTAAACCTTTTTTATGTTTCATAGTAGAAAGGAAGTTCACATTTATAATGATACGAGGGTAAGTAAATAAATGATCGATTTTTGGGGGGTGAACTATCCCTGTTAGTAAATGTAAATAATAGAATAAAATACAAAATAGATGGGATAAAACATCTGATATTTTTAATAATAACAGAAATAATAGCAAGGGGGTAAAACACTGCTATTTTTTGATAACTTAAAAATAGTGATGAAATTATTTTTTTATTATACAATTATTTAATTATTAGTTGATGCACCAAAATTTTTACAACCTGAATACAGCAAAAAGAAAAAAAAAAGAAAAAGCGGAAATAGTTTGGATTCTGCTGCCTGAGTTCTTCCAGTTGGTTACCACCAGACAAGCTCCAAATACAGTGAAGAATTGAAATCATTGACCAAAACATTTACATACTTCACCATGAGCAAATATCATGCTAAATCATACAGGTGGAGAGACCTCTAGTATATACATGACTGTAAAGCGCTTTGGGTGTACAGCAGCAATACACAATAAAGTGCTATAAATCCCTCATTCATTCATTCAAGTGGGAATATGTTGAATTGTGTTCTTGTGAAATATCTATACTCCCAAATAACTTTATTACTACAGCTTTAATTTATTAACGGTCATTAAATAGAATAAAGAGTAACCCAAATTTAATTAATGAAACTTCACCATCCGCAAGAACCAGACTGCAGAAAGGAATCAGACTTCCCCCTTTGCCTGAGGCTAAAGATCACAGAAAATAATGTTTTTTGCACAGACTGATGGTTTCACTTCATAAGACCTCAATATATCAGGGGCCACGGAGATTCATTTTGTGTTGATAAGCTTTTGTTTGACTCTCACAGTAATGGTAGCCCTTGACTTGCATTTTATGAATCACCAAGGACAATGGTTTCAGCTATTTATTTATTTATTGGCTATTAATTTGTTATTTTTTAAAGTACACTTTACATAAAAGGAAAGGAGCTTTTCAATTAATATCATTGTTTTAATTATAATCAATTGCTGATGTTAACTAGTTTTTCATTTTTTTTTATATATATATATATATATATATATATATATATATAATTTTTTTTTGTAAAAATATAGTAAAAAATATTTTAATTTGCATGCTGAGAGTGTGTTGTTAGTGAACTTCAAATTATATTTACACTTAATTTAATTTACATAAATTTACATTAAATTCATCTACTTTAAATTATGATCACTACAATCACACACATTCAGACGGACATCTTTGGCACAAGGGGAAACTTTGTTAATCAACAGCCAAATATTGGCCTTGCCCATATACTGGTCAACTGTTAATTCTAATCAAAGCTTTTGCACCTAACATTTTACCACTGAATATATTTTCAATGTTCAGGCTGTATATTTTAATGTTTCTATATATTACACGCACTGTAAAATTACCTGAAGCAATCAAGAAAAAAAAAAAAAAAAACATGCACAAACATACCAGCATCAGTGTTCTCTGAGTCCATGTCTGTGTCTGCTCACTGGACCTGGGATACAATCGCTGTCTTTCTGTCTCTCTAGCTTTCTCTCTCTAGGTCCTGAACAGTGCAGGAAGTCTAACCATATTCTACACACACACACACACACACACACACACACACACACACACACACAGAGACACACACACACCCTTCTGCATGAGGCCAGAGGGGAGAGCAGTATTTAATTCTGATGATGCTGGTGTTTTGGCACATTGAAAATTTCACTGCAGTGTCAACACCAGCATCTAACATAATAATGCCACCATGCGCGTGCACACTCTTGACCAACACAAAACACACACGTCGCCGCTTTCCCTTGATGTTTTCCCTCACACTGAATCTTCACTAGCACATCGTCCACTGCGCATATGAATGAGACACTGCCAAATGGAAAGCCAGGAACACCAATACAAAACAGATGACAGATCAAACACACACAGATCAAACTCTCTCATGCACTTAAAACGGAAGATCAAACTTTGCTTTGGAAATGTGCACATTATCATCTCAAAGCCATGAGAGAGGGAGAGAGATCCTTGAGAGAGAGATAATCAGAGAGATCCTTCAGAGAGAGAGAGAAACGGAAAGATCCCTGAGAAAGGGAGAGAGATGCTGGGCGGTCATTGTCCCCTGAACACAGACATGTCAACAGCAATTTCAATCAATTCTCTTTTTTTTCACCAATATTTGAAACAGGTCACATCTAAATGACAATATCAAATCTAAAATACGATTAAGTACATATCGTAAATATTTGACAAAGCAATTCGTACTGCAATATGAGAAAGATTTAACATCTCACGCTGCTTAGATATCCTATAGCAAAAAGGCATAAATTACATTGAAACAGCAGTTCTCATTTTCAGCAAGGTGTAAAAAAAAACTCCAAACTAGCTAGCAATGTAAAAGATTAAAACTAAATTTGGTCCCACTTTATATTAGGTGGCCTTAACTACTATGTACCTACATAAAAATAAGTACAATGTACTTATTGTGTTCATATTGTATTGTAAAACACTTTTGCTGCTATTGAGGTGGGATAGGGGTAAGGTTAGGGAGAGGGTTGGAGGTATGGGTAAGTTTAAGGGTGGGTTAAGCTGAAAAGTATGGGTCAACAGTGTAATTATAAATGTAATTACAGAAATTAAATACAGATGTAATTACATGTCGTTTTTTTAAATATAAGTACAATGTACAAACATGTATGTACATAATAAGTACATTGTACTAAATAATTAATTAAAATGTAAGTAAATAGTAGTTAAGGCCACTTAATATAAAGTGGGTCCCTACATTTTTATTAATATCAATAAGAAATAAGATTTCATTTAATATCAAAATAATAATTGTTGTTGCTCTTAATAAAAAATAAAAATAATGTCCTTTGTTTTAGCAGATAACTGTAATGCACTCCATATTCCAAAAACTTGTTTATTTGGACATGTGTTAGATTTATACAAAGACTTTGCTTTTTGGCAATGACTTCTCCACAGTTAAGTTCTGCCAATGCTTTGCTGCCAACCGAAACTGTTAAGGCTGAGCAAACCCAAGTCCTCTGCAGAAGAATAAAACTAAGGAAGAAAAAAATTATTATAAATTCAATAATAATACTTAATTTAACATTAATAATAAGTCCAGTTGTTGATAAATAATAATAATCATCATAAATTGCCATTTATTTTATTTGAGAACTGTGTAGGTGACAAACGTTTTTATTATTATTATTATTATTAGTAGTATTATTATTATTGCTCTCCGGATTCCAAAAACCTTGATTATTTAGATCAGAGTGAGATGAATTAAATTTGGCAAAAATAATGTAGTTGAAAAAAATTATTTATTTATTTTTTATTAATGTGAACTGACCCGAACTCTAATTTCCCCTTATCATTAGCAAACATGACAGACGGGCCTGTTCAAATGTAAATCACCTGCTGCTCAAGTAAGGTTAGTTAATGCATATCTAAACCCACATGTGAGTTATCAGGGCAATCAACAAACCAAGAACCAGTTATTTATCTTATTTCTCAACATAACTGACCTCTACTGTATGTCAGATTCTGCGATGTTTTGTAAACCTCTTTAAAGTGCCCCTTATTATGCCATTTTTAAGGTTTCTAATATTGTTTTCTGAGTCTCCTAAAACAGGTTTAAATGCATGCAAGGTACAAAAACACATTATTTTTTATTTTAAAATAGATTTAATTTGATCTCATTTCTAAATGACTCGTGCGAAGCAGTGCAAAGAATCAGTCTCTCTAAACCCCTCCGTTTCGTGAGCCCTCACTGCTGTGATTGGTGCAGAACAGAAGAGACTGGTTCTGGATTTGTCTACTGTGTACAGTTTGTGTCGAAACGAAACGCCCATTGCCATGATGGAATGAGGGCCTTGTAGACTTGTAAATAAATGGAAAAGATAGTATCTATTGTACCTCACCAATTCAAGCCAGAGTCTGATGATGAAATGGTTGAACTGGCTTATCGGTAGGAAACTAATTCACAAGCACTGGAGTAGGACATGTCTCACTGGTAAAGTGTCAAGTGTTGACAAGTTGTCAACAGGTTGTTGATAAAGTTGTCAAGTGTTGGCAAGTTTGTGGTAATTCTGAGTTCAGATAAAACAAATTTACTCTCACAGAATAGGATCTTCTCGACATGATTTTAACTACATGGAAATTTTACTATGTTCGCGGGCAAGTTGATGACATAGAACTTGGGACTACTAAATGATGTTTGATTGCTAGTTGCAATCAGTGACATCTTAAGTAAATGTAAATTCACATGAAAAAAGAAGTAATATTTGTGTAAAGGAAATAGGACTGTAGCGTGAATGTAGCCACAGAACATTCACAGAATCACTTTTTCTCTCCATTTTCCTCTCTCATCCAAGTTCAAGGATAAAGGGCTTGTCTTACAGGGTCCTGACTGCCCAGAAATAGACTGTGTGTGTGTGTCAGAGCAGAGAGGTTATCATACTCCCTCTGAGGGGTGTGGGAGTTGTGTTTGTACTTCAGTGGAGAGGTCACCCTACTCTCAGTGTGTGTGTGTGTTTGTTGTACTTCTCTTTTGAGTGCAGCGAGTCAGCAGCAATAACCCTCAGGGGTGTCTGGACTACTGCGTCAAACTTCACATTACGCAATCTGACAAAATAATGCAACACTAAACTATATCACAAATGGCAAACTAAATGCCACACAGAACTATATCACATGTGAAACCAACCAATGTCACAAACTTTAAACATAGCAATAACGTACCAAAACACAACACCAAAAAAAAACCCAGGTAAAATATTTATATCTCAATCAATCAATGCCAACTAAAATACCAAAACAATTATAAAGTTAACAATACCAAACCAGACTTGAAAACTAACAAAACAATATCCAACAAATTATCAGCCTAAAATAGCTGATAAACACCACCAGCCATAAGAACAAATAAATATGTCACATGTGTCATTTGTTTGCCAAAAAATAAAGTTTGTTTAATTTTCAATCATTTAAAGATAAATGAAATGAATGTTTTATGCATTCATTTGATAACCAGAAATGTTTAAACACAGAATTGCTGAGGGGAAAAAAATAAGGCTACTTTATGGAGAAGAAAAAATAATAATTAAGTATCAATTAAGTAATAATTATGCATTAAAATAATTTGACATGCTAAAACAGAATTTGGTAACGATCAAAAATATGTTGGGGAAAAATATAACAAGTTTCATGATTTTAATTAGTTAGACATGCTTTTTGATTAATACAATTTAATTTAACTATTTAAGAAAAAAGTCAAGAAAAATTAAAATGGAAAAAACTATTTGAAAATATAAAATAAAACGGAATTTAGGAAATAATTAAACTGATTTCATACGGCCCTAACAGTAACACGCTGCAAATTCTCAAAACACAAACAAAGACACGGCCTTCCCTTAAACACTTCCGACGTGGTCTGTGCATATTTACAGCATGTTTCTATTTTTGTTTGTTTGTTTTGTATTTGCAGCAGTTTTCTTTGATTGTGTTGTGAGTTTTTGCAGCTCGTGTGGTCAAATTGATGAAGATGTTTTCTTAATTTGCAGGTGTTTTTTTTTTTTTTTTTGCAATGCTTTGAGGTCTCTTGGTCACTGTGTATATATATATATATATATATATATATACACACACACACACACACACACACACACACACTTATTTCAACTATTTGCCAAGGAAACTTTTTAATTTAATTTTTATTTAATTTAGTTTAAATTGATATACTAAAATAACTGAAAATTTAATAAAAACCTAAATAAAAACAGACAAAAACTAATTCAAAATATGAATAAAAACTACAACAGAATCTCAGTAATTCTGAAATAACACTGAAGAATGAAGCACAACAGTGTCTCTTGGCCACAGAAGACTTTCATAAGCTCTTCAGGAACATCCAAATACATTACATAAGTTGTCAATCTTAGAGTAGGATTTTATGCTGACACTAAATCACATGCCAGGGCCACCTGCTGTCAAAGTCTATGGCATCAGTGCCAACACCTCAAGTCTGACCGGACTCATTGCCCTCCATGGGATCATGGGTAAAACAGACTGCATAGTCAATGACCATAGTATGAGGAACTGACCATGATACTACTGGATGATTAGCGTATTGATGTACCTAGTTATTTAGGGTACTTGAAGGAATAACAAAACAATGTAATACCACACTTTTTGTGCTTTTCTGTTAATGAAGAGGCAGCAGGAGAGATGATATCAGCAGAACCCCAGTAGGCTAATGACACTGACTCGTTCTCACATACACACTGCAGTACAATATTTGGACCATAAACCGTCTTAAGTTAATGACAGAGGAAAGAGAATTCGGGTTCTTACCGGTAGGCATTCCTCCACTCGGTTACGTCCGCGTCCGAAGCAGTGCGTTTGGATCAGATCAGCTTGAAAGGTGGTTTGGGTTTAACATATGGATCGGAGGACGTCTGGATCACACACATATACACACAAACACGTATTAAGCGAATCCGATCAGAACCGTTCAACGAGCTTAAAACAGACGGCTATAAAAACATATGATCAAAAATAGCGCTACGATGTCTTGTGTTGTTAAGTATTAATAAAGTAAAGAAATCGAGTTGTGTGTGAATACCTGTAGATGCAGATTAAGCGCAACACATCCGTGTTTCCTGCTTCACATTCCGCGTGACGTCGGGACTCGCCAACACGGAAGTGATCGTCGAGCGGCAGCAAGCGCGCGCACTGAAGAAAAAAAAAAACTAAAAACACAGCACACGCTGAAGGGGGATTCACAGAGTGAGACAGGTGGGTAGAAGAAAGAAGTTGATTACTTTGTTATAATGTATTATAATAGCAAGTCCCTGGAAGTGTGTGTGAATATTACCTGCTCTCTTATCCAGCTTCTAAAATTAAGAAGCAGGGCAATCTCAGTTGCTTTTGATTTAGGTTAATGAACTGTGTGTGTGTGTGTGTGTGTGTGTGTGTGACGTGTGCGCGCGCGTGTATGTTGCTGGATAAAAAGTCATTAAAAATCTATTTCATGTGGTGATATTATTTTTTGCCATTATGTTCTTCTTAAAGGTGTAGTTCAACCAATAAAAATAAAAATAAATAAATAAATGTATATTGTTTACTCTTTAATGAATGTTACTATGGTACTTATATGGTACAAGATACATTATGTTGCTTTGTTTTCCCATGCTACTACAATGTAAACAGCAAAAATAAAAATAAAAATAAAAATAAATAAAATTAAAAGGCACCATAGAAGCATCATAATGTAGTTTATTCCAAGGCTTTTAGGTGCTACGGATCCCCAGTTTTGATAATCGTCATGCAAGGGACCCCCATCCTAAAATTTAAATGGCTGCTATATTCATGTATAAAAACCCAATTTACAATTATTATAAATACCTGTAAAATCTAATGTTTTATGTTGCATTATTATTTTCTACTCAGTACTATACTGAACTATTTACTTGTTCATTTTAATCACATTTTTAAACTGATTTTTAAATAATCAATTAATTTTATTTATAATTTTTTTTACTATTTTTCCTCAAATTTGCCATCTTTTCAATTAAGCATTTAATCTAGTTCATACAACTGCTTTAACTTATTTGTTCATGAATTTGACTGATTCGCTTCTCAAGTACAGTACTTAATTATCTGGCCCCAATCACTGGTTGATGGTCCACTGGAGGGAAAGATTATCAGTGAATAACTTTAACATTTTGGTATTCTATAATTTAAGAAAACTTGGAATATAGTCATAAGAAGCACCTTTATTAGGCTTTTATATCCTTTTTCTAATCATAAACGTTTGGTTTCGATATTACTAATAAATTGAAGGGGTTAATTCTAAATGGCTTTGTTGTTACAAAAACCTGCCACTTCATCACAACACATTATTGGCAGAATATTGTCATTTACAGTAGTCATCATGTATTATAATACAAACCTCAGTAATGTGTGCCTGTGTCAGACCTCATGTGTATAACTGGATTATGTTAGGATAAGCTGAAACCATCCAGTCAAATAGCCTAAGCTTTGAAGACCTGAGCATGTGTGTGTGTGTGTGAGAGAGAGAGAGAGAGAGAGAGAGAGAGAGAGAGAGAATACACAGTATTAAGATAAAATCTTTGCTTTACTAGAATTATGTGATTAAGCTCCATTTTATCCTAGCATCTGTTTAAACACACTGAAAACACACACACTCATTCACTCATTTCTCATGCATACTTACAATTCTTTATAACTAGGTGTGTTTACATTGTATTATGGCTTGAAGGTTTAACACAGTGTACCAAGGGAAACAGCAATGCTGGTGCACAAACTGGTTTGAAACTACTCTGGCACCTACAGATGCAAACATTTGCATAATAATTACTGAAATGGTGGCCAACTAATCCTATTTCTTCAGTAATCTCCGTCAAATCTGTGCGTTGTGATTTTTTGTTTCCTGTGGACACACATACACACACACACACACAATGTTTTCTGCCTCATTGATATTGGTGGTAATGAAGCATGAAAGTTTGGGCAGTTTGATTGATTGACTAATGGTTTAGCTGTGTGTGTTTGTTTGTGTGCACAAATGGCAGCTGGTATTGCCAGTCATTCAGTAAAGTGCTGTAGTTATTTGAATATTGCATGCAAACGTGTATTGCAGTGATTACATCTAAAATATGCACTTTTCTTTTTGCAAATATACATTTGAACCTAAAATATTTGTTTACAATTAAGTTAATGTATACAGTATATTATTTTTCAACTCCTTACAGACACAGACAAAACCACATGCACTCTTGCACGTTACTCTCTTAATCCGTCTGAAGACATTTATAAAATTTACATCAGGACTTCCAGTGTGGAAATGAATAATAAAAGAGTTGGACATGTACATTTTACTATATTACTATTTGATTTGGCAACTTGCATGTTATTTCTTGCATATATGTGGAAAACAAAAAGTAGATATTATGAAGAATGTTGAGAATATTATGGATATGACAGTGGCAAGGAAAGAACATTGTTTTCATTTCCAGTTTATAAAAACAACATTTGGTCTGTTCTGTTATATGGCTTCAGAAAACTTGGAAATATTGCACTTATTTACACAGAATACTTGTATGGTAATTTCTTGGTTTTTATTTGTCATTTTTGGTGCTTGACAGTCAGTGACAGCCAGCATAAAAAAAAAAAAAAAACGTATTTTTGTTTTCTAGGGAAGAAATGTCTTGAGGAAATGCTTTGTCTTGAAATTGTCTTGAGGATGAAAAACTGAATAAAAAAAAGAATGAAAAAATATATTTTAGTTTTAAATAAAACAAAGATTATTACAGTTTTTTTAAGTGTGGCAATTCATTTTATGTGACACAATACCCTAGTAAAAATGTAATATATTTAAAATACATTTATTTTATACTAAGTATTTTTCAAATCTGTTAAAAGGATAGTTCACCCAGAAATGAAGATTCTGTTATTAATTACTCACTTTCATGTCACGCAAGACCTTCCTTAATGTTTGTAACACAAATTAAGATATTTTTGATGAAATCGGAGAGCTTTCTGACCCTGCATAGACAACAAATGCAACTGAAATGTTCCCAGGCCCAGAAACGTAAAGATATAGGTAAAAAAGTCCATGTGCAAAAATAAACAACGCATTATTCATGCATTTTTCTTCTAGGTTTGTATAATTAGCTGTTCAAGCAAGCGGCAAAACATTTGAACACAATAATTAGCCTACTTTTCTTGTTAAAATATTTAAAATGAAAAAACCACACTCTCGTGCAATTTGCATTTAAATCTTTATCACAAGCAATCCCATGGGTATTAATGAACTTTGTTTTTCTGTTTCCATAAAAGTGAACATATATATTGTTTTCCTTGTTTATCTAAAAGTGCTATTTTTCTTGTTTTAAACCTAGCAAAAAAAAACATGTGTTGTGTTTCCATGTCAATCCATGTTAATTTTTCCCACGAACAATGCGTTTTCACTTTAATTCAGCGCTTGCAGCACAGCAAAAATAGACTCAGTACGTTAACAATCACTGCTCTGCTGCAGACTCCTTAAAACGCACTGACGGACCACAACCTCGTGCAACTGGAATCCGTTAATACGCACTGTAGACGGAGTATGGAGGGACAGAACACTCTCAGACTAAATCTAAAATATCTTAAACTGTGTTCCGAAGATGAATGGAGGTCTTACGGGTTTGTAACGACATGAGGGTGAGTCATTAATGACATAATTTTCCTTTTTGGGTGAACTAACCAGTTTAGTACACTAAAAGTATTTTTATTTTTCAATAGGGTATATATGTTGTTTTCCATCCAACACGGTGCAACATTGTTGTTTTTCCCATTCCAGCATTGTGCTTTTTCTATATAAATCTTTAAAACATGCTGATTTAATTTTTTATTTCATACCTATACAGAAATTGCTTAAACCTAAATATGGCTTACCCATTTTTTACATAACATGTCCACCTTTAAGGATTTTCAGGTTTCCACCACGAGCTTCACACTGAGCTTCAGATCAGTATTGACCCATAGAACAAGTGTTTGTGTGAGAGAGAAACAGACAGTTTGATTTTGAGTTGGGAGTTTGACATTTTTTACCAACTAGCATTTGGATGCAATGTCTGTTCATTGTATTTCGTCAGAATCAATGTATGGATAGATTGCATAATAAATACACACACATTTGCAATTGAGAGAGACTTTTGAATATTCTCTCAAACACTGACAAGATAGAAGAAAGAAATTAAAAGTCAGTTGTGTGCAACGTGTGCTTATTGTCATGCTCATATTAAACTGCATCACCACTGCTTTCATATTAAAAATAGGATACTACACTAGCCTGTTTAGGTGTATTTACTTAGCAGATGCTTTCTCGAGAGGCTTAACAGAAAGTACATATATAATGTGGCAGCTGATAGAACAGGTAGCAAAAAATCAAGTCAGCTGCTGAATTTAGAACCCCTCAGAACTAGGAATAACATCAAGATCATGATGCAGGACAGACAGAACTTGTCAGAAAACACTAATCATTAAGGATGAGTCAATGGGTCTTGTAAACTCAGAAATATGACTGTAGTCCAGATTCGTGGGAGAGGATGAGCTCATTCGAGGTAAAGCTCTAGGGTGATGAGTTGGCACTGGTCGGATGCATCAGAGTTGAATTCACAGATCTTTTCTGAGATGAGGGAAGATAGCAAGGTCAAATCTGTAACTGAGTGTCAGTTTATTGGATTGGAATATGTGTAAAGATGCAGGGTCAGTTAGAAAGCAAAAAGAATTGGATTTCTCAGAGCTCGACTTGCCATTCTGAAATTTCTATTGGTCAGTTGATTCCTACAGATATATTATTTTCCGACATCCAATTCTTTGGTGAGTGCTGCACACAGAATGTTTGCATTCGGTATCTATCATATTTAATGTCAAAACATTTTTAACCTCACTGAATATCATGTTTGTTCCTCATTGGTGAAGTAAATGGATTACAGGTGAGGTTTCATGTTGATTCCATCATTTGGCTGTCTGAGAAAACATTGTATGAATCCTAAAAGATTCCTTTGATTCAAAATCTGTACTCTTCAATCGATAGTTTGACATGTTTACCAACAGTTTATTAATGACCACTGTGTTCATAATTTATGATGACATTTTGCCAGTCTAAGAAGTTTTGAGGCACAAAACAATTTACAACTATCAGATCAAGAACCATTAATGGGATAGTTCACCAAAAATTATAATTTGGTCATTATTTACATAGCCGCAAGTTGTTCCAAATCTGTATTATTTTTTTTTTCTTTTATTGAATGTTGGTAACTAAACAGTTGCTGGTAGCCTTTGACTTCCATAGTATTTTTTTCCACAAGAAAGAAACAACTTGGAACAACTTGAGGGTGAGTAAATTATGACATGATTAGTGTGACAACAACAAACCACATATCTTTTTTCTCCCATATTTTCGTGTCTTGTCGTGTCACAAACATGTTTGTACAGTCTGACAAGCAGCAAGAACTAATATAAATCGTACAGTGTGTACACACTTTAGAAGATTTAAAAAACACTGACAACATTAGTTTAATATTAGTTTGTCTGGGAAAGTGGTGAGCTGTTAAATGCAGTATATTAACAACACATGACTGAAACTCCTTCAAAAAGGTTTCTTGAGATATTAGGCCTATATCACTGATAAAACATTTGTTTCTTATGTGAAATGAATCTGGAGTTTTGTTTTGTTTTTGTAATGCGGTTTCAAGCCATGAGCACAAAATCACAGTCCCACTCAATTGTACGCATCTGTAACGATAATTGTTCTATTTTGGTTGATTAAAAACTGTGTGCAATTAACTTGAAGTGATTAAAAAAGGAATTAGCATCTGCAGTGTGAAAAGTGAGGGATTTAACAATCAATCTGTATAAAATGTCTCAAAGCTCTGAGAATGAGATGTGGTTTTCCTAAAGTATATTACTTGTGCAACTGTCAGTCATATTTCATGACAATAAAATAGATTTTGAAATAATTAAAAAGGAAACAACTGTAGGTTTTGTGAAATCAGCATTTGAATAAAATCTGCTCAAATGCTTGAACTTGAATGCTCATTTTACTTTTTCACCTTAAACTGTTCAAAAATCAATTGTGTGTATTGTGTCCATTTTATATATCTTTATTTGATCTGAATGCAATAGTTGACCTGTTTGGAACAGAAATGGTGACCCTTGACATGGACACTGAAGGATGGACACGTTTCCTAATATCTCAATGGTAACACTTCTTTTTCAGATTTATTTGCTATTATTACATAACTTTTATTATATTAGTGTCAATTTTCCTGTATCTGCTGTATTACAAAAATACTCTAAAACAATGTATAAATGGTTATTTGGCTTTTGAGAACATTTTTCTCACACTTACATCCTAGATACCATCGATCAAAAGACAAAGTCATTGCAGAAGCAGAGCTGCATACAAAGCATGTGAGTTTACATGATATTAAACAGATTTTTCATATAGAGTAAACATACGTTTAAGTATAAAACATAAAAAAATTAGTTCTGTATTGTGTGTGTAATTATGTAACATGTAAATACACTATTAAAAAGTTTGGGGTCGGTACATTTTTAAATTTATTTATTTATTCTGAGAGAGGGAGAGAAATAAGTAAATGCTTTTATTCAGCAAGAATGCATTCAATTGATCAGAAGTTAAAATAATTCTATTGTCACCCAAAAAAATCAGTTTTCAAATAATAAATGCTGTTTTTTTGTTTTGTTTTTTACTTTCTATTCATCAAAGAATCTTAAAAATGATCAGTTTTGAGAAAAATACTAAGCAGAATGCTGTTTTCAACATTGATGATAATAAGGAAAGTTTCTTTATTTGCAAATTAGAATGATTTCTGAATGATCCTCTGTCACTGAAAAGTTATTAAAAGCTGAATAATATTAAGTTATTTTAAATGAAAAAGAATAGTTCACATGTTTTGACTTTATTTTTGATCAAATAAATTCATCCTAAACGGAACAGATTTGATATGGAGGGTTTTCATTATTTATGGTTGTGTTATGTGGACCCTCTCATGCTGTGAAGCACTGGCACTGTCTCTTTCTCTCTCACACACAGAATGTTGGCTGCAAAGGGAAATTCAAAATAAAAGTGAAAAGGCTAAATGAAAGAAAGTTGGCATGGAAGTGAAGCTATAACAAGAGAAAGAGAAACTTAATTATAAAGCAGACGAGAGAGACAGAAACTGGCAGATATGTTTTTTTTTAATTAATTATAGTCTGTGATTTGTTGTTTGCTGTGATATTCTGCTTGCTTCTTCCTACTTCTTCACGTCTCTCATAGTAATGGAAGCATGTGTGAACAGTACTGAAGTCTGGGGCTGAATTTTATGGATCACTTCCACAGTTCTGGAACCTAAAACATCAACAGCAGAATGGGCTGACAGGTGGCTGAATCCAACACACATACATGACACACAAACAAACACATGCAAGCCTGCACAAGACAGCATGTAAGCAGACATTTTCGTGGAATTATGGGAACTTTAGTTTTAACAGTTTCTATCTCTGTCTTTCTCTTAGTTTCTCATTTATTTTGTGACCTTTAACCTTGTTGGAAATCAAAGGAACAAAGTGATCACATTCAAATGTTGTTTTACTTTTAAGCTTGTATGACTTGTCAATGAAATCTGACAAATGTTTTCCCTTTTTTTTGTCAATATTGAAGGTGAGACATGGCAAATAATGATTATAATTAAATGATTGCATTAAAAACATATTGTTGGCACAAATATGATGAGAAAAATACAATGACAATGTAATTCCTAAGGCATTAATGTTTTTTTTTTTTGTAGAAAAAAGGGTTGAATCGAAAAATACACTAGAAGTGAGCATAGCACAGACACTGATTATATAGTTGGTGTGATTTTAAGGTAATTTTGACTACAGTTAGATGCCATTGTAGTAAAATGAATTAATATTGAGTAAAATTTGTCAAAAAGTTTGGGGTTGGTAAGACTTTTAGTTCACAAACGCCTGCATTTATTTGATATTTTGAAATAATGATGTTATTGAAAATAACATTTCAATGTTTAATATATATTTAAAAATGTTATTTATTCCTGTTATGGCAAAGCTGAATTTTTAGCATTCAATACAACAGTCTGCAGTGTCACATGATCCTTAAAAAATCATTCTAATGTTAATTTGGTGCTCAAGAAACATTCATTATTATTATCAGAGTTTAAAACAGTTGTGCTGCTTATCTTTTTTTATGAATAGAAAAAGTTTAAAAGAACAGCATTTATTTGAAATAGGTCCTTTATAAATGTCTTCACTGACACTTCTGAACAATTTAATACATCCTTGAAGAATTCCAATATTAAATCTTGACCCCAAAATTTCATTTTTTTTTGTATAATTACATTAAATTAAAATAATAATTTAATCAAAAGACAAAAAATATGACTAAAACTAAAAATATTTAAAGAAAAATAACAATTGTATGTGTGTGATAGTAAAACCTTTTTTTTTGGTGTTGTGGGAACAAAATTTTTTTTTTTTGTAAAAAGTGCAGAAAAACAAACATAAAGTGTGTACAGTATAAAAAATTATTTGTGTGTGTGTGTGTGTGTTTGTGTGTGTGTGTGTGTGTGTGTGTGATTTGGACGACTGCTCTCTACTGCCTTCTGCTGTCATGTGTTGTTTGGGGCAGAGACATGAAGGTCTTCGCTAAACAAGTTCATAAAGGTTTTTGAGAAGGTAAGCTGCTTTGTTGGGTTTTGTGTGTATGTGTGTAACCAGAGAGACACAATGACATTAAGGAGAGTGAATTAAACTATGACCAGGCTTTTAATTTTAAACACCCTGACCATGAAAAACACAAATTAAGCACCTAATAGGCACCTGTTCTTATGAGGCAGAGATTCTATAATTACGCAAATGTGTCTGCTGAATATAGAATGTCCTTCATGCCTATCTGAGCCCAAACACTCAAAGCCACAGTATGTGTGTGTCTGTCTTTCTCTGTGTGTGTGTGTGTGTGTGTGTGTGTGTTAATGCTTTTCCTGTGCAAGTGCTAATGTATTTTCTGTGTCTTTTTTCATTGGCTATTTTAGTGAAGGTTTCCTCTTCGCTGTGTTTCATTTGAGAGTGTGTGAGGTGTGTCTGGATGTGTGTGTTGAATGGATTCTTTCAGCCTCCCTTTTTCCTGATCTTCTCAGTCACTTATTCATCAGACGGCCTGTTGGAGGAAGAGAGAGAGGTGTGTGTCATATCAGTGATGTCTTTCTTAGCACTGAGCCATGATCTCTGCCAATAATTGCTGTAATCAAGATGCTTTAACATGCACAGGTGTGTGAGGTGGATTTGAGAAAAATGAGTGGATCACTCCACTCCGTATAGTTCCCTATAATGTGAATCAATGAACATGAATTCATGCATTAGCAAGGGTCTTTAAAACAGAGATACTGATGACACAATTACCTGTGACACATTTAAAAGGCTTCACAACAAAATGATGCTGATATTTCATCAGCTGTTACAGTATATTTCAAAATTGATTTATAAAACTGTGTTTACAGGAGACTTTATGCTTAATGCACTTGCATTCATACATACTGTATACAGTATTATGCGGAAACGCATAGACTGGAAACACGAGCACATGTGTTTAAAGTTTGTTTTTTAGTAACCAAATTCATGTTTGGTGATTTCTGACCTAGACATTTGATAGAATAGAGATTGTTCTGTAAACATACGTATCAGATTAACCTCTGCATAAACTCAAAAGCTGCAGGGCTTTATGTAATTTCACATGCTCAAAGCTTAATTTTACCACAACTTAAAAGGATAGTTCACCAAAAAATTTAATTTGGTCATCATTTCCTTGCCTCCAAACCTGTATTACTTTCATTTTTGAAAGTGATTATATATCAATGAATTTGACTTGCGTGTTTTGCAGAAGATGATAAAAGAACAACATGAGGGTGAATAAAAGTTATTGTTTTTGGGTGAACATTGTAGTTGTTGTTTACTACAGAGCCTTGTGAAATATATGATATCCAGACTTTTCATAAAATCATTTATTAAAAATAAATGTTGTTTTTATTCTAAAAATGCTGAATGTTGTCCTCATTTAGATTGCTATATGTAAATGTCTATGTGTAGAGGTAAGATGATAATATATTGGATATTGAGATATACATTAAAACATTAATACTGTTTAATATGATTAAAATTTAAAATAAAGTGTTATCTGTTTTAACATATTATTAGATTTGTTAAATCGTTTTGAAAGAAGTCACACTGAGGCTGCTTTTATTTGATTAGCAATATGTTGTATGTTAATGTTATTACAATTTAAAATAAAGTTTTTCTATGTAAATATATTTTAAATGTACATTATTTCTGTAATGGCAAAGCTGAGTTCTCAGCAGCAATTAATCCAGTGTTCAGTGTCACATGATACTTCAGAAATCATTCTAATATATGCAGATTTTATGATAAAAGCCATGATGATGACCTGTTCTCAACTGATTCACATTTAACTAAACTGAAAGATCTGACTTTAGTGCCTCAATGGGATCGTCTCAAATGTCACACTTTAATTGGAAAACAAACACGCATGAACTGGCAAAATGTACAAATAGGCATTCACAAACAGGCTTTGGTCTATAACAGCACAGTAGCAGAATTCACAGACTTTACCATGCATAGGTTTTAGTTGATTTCTAGCCAGATGTGTGATGCCTTTATACAATGCTTGCACAAACACTCAAATGATGTCCTGTCTTCATTCATGTCTTCACCAGTTCCTCCAATCAAATCATTAGCAGTATAATCAGCCCGCTTACATCACTCATCCTGACAGTAACCCCCCCTTCTCCACAACACACAAACCGTATTCAAATGCATAGTGACGCTGTCATATATAACAAAGACTTGTATGTCGCTCCTCATGTTTTGTTCATGACTCATGTATTGTATTTACAGTAGTGAGTGAGTCCTTAACAATTAATCTTTTCATCAGTCCTCATCTGACAAACATAGACCATGACTTTGGCTCTGCATGTGAGTAAATGTGGATTCTCTATTGTGACATGCGATACAGTTTTTATTATTATTATTATTATTGAGAGAAATTATTACTTTTATTCAACAAGGTTGCATGAAATTGATCAAAAGTTATAGTAAGGACTTTTACATTATTACAAAATATTTAAACTTTAAAAAAGAAAATATTAAAGTTTCCACAAAACTATGAATCAACAAAACAATTTTCAACACTGATAATAATAAGACAGGTTTTTAGAGAATTAAATTAGCATATTAGAATGATTTCTGAAGTATCATGTGACAATTAAGACTAGAGTAATGGCAGCTGAAAACGTCACCGGAATAAATTACTTAAAATTTATATTTTAAATGTTAATAATATTTCACAATATTACTCTTTTTGCTGTTGATCGAATAAATTCAGCATTTGGTTGAACATTTTTAACTTTAGTGTACAGTATGTGCTTGCTTATGTGACCAAGTAATTGATCTAAATAAAGATAAATCAGACACTGGTGACTTGATGTTGGACCGGCAGAAACTTCATAAAAACATTAATACAATGACAAGTTCTGTCCACATTTACTCACCCTCATGTCATTCCAAAACTTTATGACTTTGTTTCGTCTGTGGAACATAGAGCATATTCAAACTTGGCACATGAAGACACTGATTTAACACCAGTAATGCCAAGCTCCCCGGCCTCATAAAACTGATCACAGCATATTTTTGGATGAACTGTTCCATAATGAGTCATGGTTTTATCTGAGACCTCATTGTGGACCACATTGAGTGCAACACCAGAACTACCACAAGGACCCAAGTTGTCATTTTGCCAAATCACCCTTGTCACTTAAAGTTGGATAATGGCTGCCATTAGTGGTTATAAGAGCTGGACTGGGGTTGCAGGACCATGATTCGACTCTGCTGTTAGGTAGTGTGCACTTAATTCACTATTTAATTTTTTGTATGAACTGAATGAGTGTAACAAATGGTAGATGCAGATGCCCAGAGCAGCCGTGAGCGCGAGGCGCCTCTGCCTCCAAGAGTTTCCTGTGACACTTTTTCATCCTTCTTTTTCCAGAGCAAGCAGAAAAAGTGAAGAAGCTAGCAAAACATTGAGAGACTGGGGTCGTATGGTACAGGCACACAGCCGTTAAAAAAAGAGCCGGCAGCGCGAGCGTGGGACGCGATGAGTCACTCGCGAGGGGCTGTCGGCCCGCTTTGATCAGCCCCGTTTGGGGTCTCGAGCTGTAAAATATGTAAAAAAGACGAATAACCGGTGAGTCACGGTAACGGCGCTCGAGCTAAGTATGTTAAGTTAATCAAAATATCTTGACAATTTAGATAAAAATTACAAAAAAAAATTGCAGTTTAACTTTAACAATGCTATAATTTTTTTTAAATAAATAAACAATGCATAGTGCAACTTACGAAAAGTAGGCTTCTAGATAAAAAAGTGAAACCAGTGGATAGAACATTTTGTCTGCTTGTTAGTTTATAATTAAATGAATGAAAATTGGCACAAAGATTTAAATGCCCAACTCTTGTTTTCTGTATTGATAACAATAATCAGGGACCTCAAAACTGAAGGCAGAGCAGAAAATACCATTTTTATCTTGGAAGTAGAAGGATGCATCTAGTATGTTAAGCAATATTGAGATGTTATTGAGACGATATTGAAATCAATAAGCGATATTAAATTTCAGTATTGGTAAAATTGACCTATTTTCTGTGTTTGAAAGAAGACATAAATTATGTTGTTAATTGCTTTGTGTTCCCTCACTGCCACAAATTCTCGCGCTCCTCTGTGCGGTGCGTAACAAACGTCGGGAATACTCAGTTACACACACACACACTCTCTCACACACACACACACACACACACACACACACACACACACACACACACACACACACTCCGCCTCCTCTCTCTCTCTCGCTCAGTGTAAATACCATCTTCTCCAGATGTGTGCGGACGCACCGAATGCTTCTGTATAACATCACAGAAGCCTTCAGTATCTTTACTGACTGATACAAACGTATCTCTTGTTTATGATTGTATTATGTGATATTATTCTTGGATTTCAGCACTCCATTATCCTTCTGCTATCCCAAAACTGCCGAAGAGGAAGGTGTTCTCAACTCCCCTCCAACTCTAAACCTCACCTCTGGATTTGACAAAGATTCCTGGAGACCGTTCCTGAGCGGAAAACATATCAAAGAAGACCCACATATTGTAAAAGACTCGACTGTGCCGCGCGAGGGGCGGAATGGCGTTGTGGAAAAGACTCAAGATTCTTGTTTGTGCACCCAGGTTGCGATAAAGAGAAAAGAGACACAACAAAGATATTCTGTATCAGCACAGAAGATAAAACAAGCAGACAACGGGGGGCACATTGTTCGTCAGAAGGCGTTAAGATGCGTTGTTTTTCAGCACGGGAGCGGGCGCATGCCATGCTGTAGCGCTGCGCAGCCAAATGGCACGAGCCAGCGCGACCGAATCGCTCTGACGTTCGCGGAGGACAAGACGTGTGAGGATGAGCGGCAGCTGCCGTGGGACCAGTCTGCTTGTCCCGATGTGTTCTCCACTCTCCGTTCGGTTCGCCTTCACTCTTCTTCGCACATCTGGTCGTCTTCGCTGTCTCTGTTCTGAGATCGCGCGTAGGTAAATAGAACCGCGTCAGGCGTGGGGACAATGGAGTTGTCTGAGGTTTGCTGTTCCAGCGCCAGCGAGGAGCTGTACACCATCAACAAAATCCCCAGCAACAATGGGAACCGACCGAAGCGCCTGCTGTGGCAGAATGCCGTGCGACACATCACCGAGCAGCGATTCATTCACGAGCACAGTCCGACACCCGTCTCACCGGACGAGCCTCACGCGCAGGGCTCGCGCAAACAATCCTCCGGCAGGACGTCGATGAGCGACCGGCACAACAACGGCGGCACTAAAGTCTTCCCCGAGCGCTCGAGCAGCGACCTTGGTTTCCTTCAGATCGACTGCGCGCCCAGCAACTCCGACTTCTTTCTGAGCTGGGGCTACACGTACCGCGGGGTCATCTTCCCCACGCTGCGCTACGCCTTCAAGTCCAGGGACCTCGAGCGACTGTACCAGCGCTACTTCCTGGGCCAGCGACGGAAGTCGGTGGTGGTCATGAACATTCTGGACGTGGTGACAAAGCTGACCCTGCTCATGCTACACCTGACCCTGGCGTCCACTCCGATGGACCCGATTAAAGGAATGCTGCTCGGCTTCTTCACGGGCATCGAGGTGGTCATCTGCGCTCTGGTGGTGGTGCGCAAGGACACGAGCTCGCACGGATACCTGCAGTACAGCGGCGCGGTGACCTGGGTCGCCATGGCCACACAGATCCTCGCGACGGGACTGGGCTACGGCTTGCTCGGGGATGGGATAGGGTACGTGCTCTTCACGCTCTTTGCCACCTACAGCATGCTGCCTCTGCCTCTCACCTGGGCCATCGTGGCGGGACTGCTGACCTCCGCGCTACACATCGCGCTCCAGCTATTGGTGCCCCCTCGAGCGCAGATCTCCACGAATCAGGTGAGACAGAGGAATGTGGTATATTACATCATGACAAGTTTGGGTGCATTTGTGCGGGTGCAACAACGGATGTTTTCAGTGCTCAAGGCAGAACCAAAGCGCAACGGTCGCTGTCCATCCAACGTGGTGCTGAAAGTGACATTTTAAGGTCGTTCGTCGCAGACTGCGCCGTGCTGTTGAGTCTGATATTGATGGTTTGTTTTTGCGATCCAAATTTTATATAGAGGTCAGTAAAGGTCATGAAGCGCTCGTGTATGCGGCAAAGCAGTCATATTAGAGCACTCCGGTCAGTTACACATTTCAATAACATCTGAGGAGAGCTTGAGCATTGTGAGCTTTACCAATATATTTATGAAATCATATTGCAAAAAATAAAATACAAATACAAAAAAATTAGAATTAAAGGGATTATTCTCTCAAAATGAATATGCTGCCATCATTGAACTAAAAAATGTGGGACACAAAAGAAAATATTTTGAAAAAAATGTAAGTTTTATTTGTCCAAATGCATATTGTCCGTATACAGTCAATATGATTTTAACGTTTTTGGACATCAATGTTCTTCAAAATATGTTCTTTTGTGTCTTACAGAAAAAGAGTCACACAGTTTTTGAATTATTTTTTTTTTTTTTACTTAAACTCTCACTTACTGTATAAATAGCAACTACATTGACACGCTTGCAGACATGTCTTTATACAGTCCAACAAAGCCTCTTTTTCTCTCTGTCAGACGCTGAAAGATTGCTACTCGACATGATCATATCACATTTAAATTGAGTCATAGTGGCACTTCAGTTATTTTGTGGTGTTCACCTGCACACACAGTAAAAACACAAACAAGTGAATCTGCTGGACACAAAAACAAGCGCCCAGGCACATGCATTGGTGAAGAGGCAGGAAGCCGAGTGAATTAATTATAGTGTGTAATGATTATTCACTGTGATCACAGCAAAGAGAGGCAGGCAGACAGAGTTGTTTGGTGTCCTTTCACATACAGATTCAGGCCAGATCCAGAGGTCTATATGCAGATTCAGGTCAAAATAGTCAAACTCAGCCAAGCAGACCCAAAAATGTGTGTGTTGAATTTGTCGAAGATGCTGTGAGGTAGACTTTAAAAATAGCAAGCGTGGGAGGGAGATATAGGGCTCTCTGACTCACACACTTGTCTGCCGGCATCTCTTCGTTTCCCATCTCTGTTTTCTTCTCCTTCGCTTATACTATAGGACGCACTCACACACTTTCTCAGACCTGTCCACACACCTGCTTCGGTGTTTAGCGCTACGTATATAGAATGTCATCAGTGCCAGGGTAAGACAGACATCAGTTAGCATGCAGTTGCTTTCTTGTTCTCTCTCTGGGTTTATGGAAACTCCTGCAGGGTCTCCATCAATCATTTATAAGACACTTCACAAACTCCACCAGACAAGTGTGAGAGTGTTGTGTGCAGCTGGAAGGATTGTGGATAGACAAAGTGCAGGGTGATGATGTGGGTCAGAAGAGTAATTCCAGCTTTCAGTACGAGAGGTTTGGAGTTCAAATCTTTCTTGACTGACCATAAATACACTCACACATAAATACATATCTCATCTCAGATAGGCTTTTTAAAGGTTTTGGTAAGTAAAACATTAATATTGTGAAATATTGCTACAATTTAAAATTACAGATTTTTATTTTAATATATTTGAAATTGTAAATTATTCCTGTGATTGTAAAGCTGAATATTCAGCAACTAATATTCCAGTCTTTAGTGTCACATGATCCTTCAGAAATCATTCCGGTATGCTGATTTGGTGCTCAAAAGACATCTCTTATTACTGTCAATGTTGAAATTAGCTGCTTAATATTTTTGTGGAAACTTCTTTTTGAAGAAGCATTAAATGTATTAACTGTCATTTTTGTTCAAATACAGTATATTGTTAATATAATGAAATACACCAGTGGTTATTGTGCTTGAACGTGTGAATTTGAGAGAAGCTGACTTCATACATCCACTTAAACATCCTTGAAAGCAATTGGTTAAAAATCATTAAAAACATCTCTGAAGAAGGACGCCAGTTCAGAGAAAAGCTCTAGCATTATTTGTTTGCAGATATGACTTGGTTTAATATTTTTTTTATCTAATGAAATGAAATACAGACTTTTTTAAGTTGGACATAAGGTTCCAAAATATATATACAAATACTTTTTGACACAACTATGTAAGAAAAGGTACCATCTTTGGTGCATTTGGTTTTGTGGAACAGAAAGTAACAGAAGTGGAGCACTGTTTGTGGGCAGGACTCTGTGCCGAATATTGCTGCCCTACATATGCAGAGGTCTGCCATTGACTTGAGGGAAAGATGACACTTAAAGTTTAGTTTAAGAGAAGGATTCGGAGTGAATAACTTCAGACATCTTGCGGCAGCTGCTGTTTTCAGCAAACATGTAGCGAGATTACAGATTTTTTTTAAGGAGGCTGAATTCAGTGTAAATTGTATTAATAAATACAATTAAATAAATGGGCTCTAGCAAAGCCTATGACACAGTATCAGTTACTTTCAGAAACCTGACTGTATGTGTAGACCAAGCAAACACAGAATGCATTTATGGATCTTTTTGCACATGGAGATTTTCACACATGTATAGAGATCAGTATTAGCAGGCTCCCTAGTCAATTCAATTTTTATGTCTGAGTGACTAATAATGTATTTTCAGTCTAGTACTTGATTGCTGACACTGTAGATGGTCCTGCAGTGTGATCAAAACTCTCAGATCAATCAGGTGCTGCTAACAATGATAGTGTAAAGTTGTCCTGAGTTCAGTATTACACTGTAGAGGGCAACATGGACAGAATTAGTAGGTAATGGTCCAATGCTTAAGGTTTGATCAGAAAAGACTGTTTCACATCAAAATAAATATGGCATGTACTCTGACTGATGTTTCACAAGGAACAAGAAGACAGGACCAATAAAGTAATTTAAAATAGATTGAGATTAACCCTGACCACATCAGTGAAAAGTGCTGGGAATGAAATATATAAAAGTGATCTGTAGGTGAGCAGTTATGGGTGAAACTATTATTCTGTATAGCACTTAAAGGTCTCTGCTGTCAGAGGAGAAGGTTGTGGGCTTTAAAGGAATAGTTCATCCAAAAATGAAAATGTTCTATACGTTTAGTCACACTCACCTCGCATCTAAGATGACTTTGCTTCTTCATAAGAACAGATTTGGAGAAATTTAGCATTACATCACTTGCCCTGAAACGGATCCTCTGCAGTGAATGGGTGGCATCAAAATGAGAATCCAAACAACTGCTAAAAACATTATTCCAGAATATTAGTTAATGTCTTATGAGACAAAAAGCTGTGTGTTTGTAATAAATAAATCCATTATTAAGACATCTTTATCTTAAAATTTTTGCTTCCTGGATAAAATATGAGACCTCTATCCAAAATGTTGCTTTTTCCAGTAAAACAATGTCATCTCATCTGTATCAGGAGACAAATATTTACAGATAAAAGCACTGTTTACAAGTGGAAACACTCCAAAACAGTTCTAAACAAGTGTGTCAGTGGATTGTTATGTGAGATGACATCATGGGCTGGCCTTTGTTTGCTGGAGGAAGCAGTATTATGGTTTATGGACTATAGAAGGGAAAGTTTACAGTTAAAATGCCTTGATGCCTTTGTTTCTTACAAACACACAGCTTTTCACTTAACAAGACATTAGCTGATGGACTGAAGTCATGTGTTTTACTTGTGGATTATTGTGATGTTTTTATCAGCTGTTTGGACTCTCATTCTGATGGCACCCATTCCATGAAGAGGAACCATTGGTGAGCAAGTGATGCAATGCTAAGTTTCTTCAAATCTGTTTCAAAGAAGAAACAAACTGATCTACATCCTGGATAGTTTGAGAGTGAGCAAACTTTTTTATTTTTATTTTTTATTTTTGTTAAATTTTGAATTATCAGTGGCCAGCAGCATATCTTTAGGAAATCTCAAAGGCAGCATTTTAAAACAGTAATCAACCCCTGAAATTAAATGGAGTGTTAATTAAATCTCAGTTCGACTCCTCAGTGTGGTGAAGACTCTCTGGCTGGAGTACAATGTTGATATTAACAGTTTCATTAGATCTGTTGGTCTACGAGCCACTATGCAGTTGTTATTATGATTATTTTTTTATAATTTGCTGCAGTCAATGGGAGTCAATCACTCTTAACGATTTCTGCTGCATGCTGATGGATATCACTGTACTTTGCTGAGATAATTATGGTGTTAAAGACTATAGTTGAAGTGTGTGTTTGTGTGTGTGTGTGTGTGTGTGTGTGGTTTGAAGCATTTATTTAGAAGTCAGTGATTTAACTTTACATATTTGTTGTGTTAATTCTCCTGCTGTATTTAGCTGATGGCCACACACACACACACACACACTGTATGAAATGTAGAGTGGACTCAAAACATTTTCATATTTAAGCTAAGCTGCACATATAGAACTGAAAGAATATTGCATAGATAAAATACCAATTCAAATGTCATTAATTTTAAATAAAGTTACAATTCTTTCAGTACTTTCGCCTTTATATCTCACAATTGGGACTGTCATAATTACAACTTTACATCTCACATTTGGGATTTGATATCTTACAATTGGGTCTTTTGTTCTCATAATTGCACCTTTATATTTCACAGTTGCAATTCCATAGCTCACATTAGGGAGTATTTCTTATAATTGTGACTTTGTGTCTCACAGTTGGGAATCGTTCTCATGAATGAACCTTATGTCTCAAAAATATTTTGATCTTATTACTCATAATTGCAACATTATGCCTAAAAAAAAAAAAGTTTATTTTAAACTTTCTCACAGTTACTTAAACAGGTCGCCATACTTATTATGTAAAGCATTTCACAGATGTTTCTTATGTTTAAAAATATATATTGTTCAAAATTATTATTTTTATTTCTGTTTGTTAAATATTAGTGGGTCATGGCCATAATTAATTACTGTAAAGAACTAAACCTGTGGTTATCTTCCTAGTACACCTGTGGGGAACTGACCTAAAACTTATTAAAACAACATTGGATAAATGTACCCCATTTCCCATGGTTAAGAGTAATATTCTAAGAACACACAAATACTGGTCATTGTTCTGTAGCCTGTTCATATTTTGGTATGTGGAGAGGATTTGTGTGATGTGAGATGATGTTTTTAAAGGTCAGTAATTTGAATAGGAAAAGTCTGAAATAATGAGCTTTCCTATTAGAACTGTCCACATCACTTATCTCTTTGTGTGTTATTGTATATTACTGCCCATGCACATTACAATTACAAACAGCAACAATTAGAATGATTAAAAGTTATATTTTAGTGGATTTGCATGCTAACTTTCTTGAATGTTGATAATGTTTGCTTCATTAATTCTGCTGTGTGTGTGTGTGTGTGTACTGGAGGGGTTGTATTAATTAGGGCCTCTGTCAAAAAAAAATGATGTGATTGAAACTATAAAGGATGGGGGGCTCTTTAATCAGTCATAAAATGTAAATTCCGGTGAGGGATGTGTCTAATTGATGCACACACACACACACACACACACACACACACACACACGCACGCACGCACGCACACGCACGCACACACACGCACACACACACACACACACACATGCCTATAAGGCTTTTATAGTAACAGGTGCAAAGACATGCCTAAACATGTTAGGGCAGTGATTTATTTTAGAGTGTTAATGATTTTAGGTGGTTACATCATACTTCATACATCGTAATCTTATTGATGGCAGAGGGGTAAGTGGTTCAATTATTAATTGCAGAGGGTTAAGTGTTTCAATTCAGTTCTAATGTACTTGTACATAAGATACACAAGGAAGCCAGAAACCAGCAATATAAAATCAGCATGGTTTTATATCTTTATATTAATGCAAAATATTTTGACAGATTTCTCATAAGAAAATCACAGTGTCTATGAATTTTTATCAGTTAATTTATGAGATTAAATAATTAAAAATAAGACCATGCACAGTTTTTAAAAAACCTATTTGCTTTTGAAACTTTTTTTTGAGTACTTTTAAAATAATAGCATGCTTAATAACTCTAAAATATTGTACTCTGCCTCATGTATATGACTGACATTTATTAATTTTACATTAGTGTGCATTTATGTCTGTCTCTGTGTGTTTGTGTTTGTGTTTGTGTGTGTGTGAAATAGGAAGAAATTTTACATTTAGCTTCTGTCTCTTAGAGCATAGTATTGCATTTAAATTAAAATAAGCATTGTATGTTTATGATCAGGGTCTGAAATTTACACTTGCCAAGTGCCAATTGCAAAGGAAAAATACCTCTTACTTGGCACTGGCTGGTATCTGCTACTGTGCAGGTTTGTTTTGAACAGTAATGCAGGCAGTGTAATGCCAAAAATATACTCTAGTAAAAATGTAAAATACTGCCACTCACGATTGACACATGAAGCAAAATATTAATTTTGGACACTGTTTATGCTGTTTTTGTTTCCAGTGTAATATTTCACACACTGTCATATACAGCTGATAAATGGTTGTAGTTCATTTGTATCTAGAATAGTTTCACCTGCAGTTTAGTACACTAATATCTTAAGGTTCTCTGTTTTTTCTTCTCTTTCTCTCCAGCTGTTAGCTCAGGTGCTGCTGTTCTTATGTATAAACACTGCAGGGATGTTTATCAGCTACCTGTCAGACCGCGCCCAGCGACAGGCCTTTCTGGAGACACGCAGGTGCATCGAGGCACGTCTCCGCCTGGAGACCGAGAACCAGCGCCAGGTTAGTGTTTGCAAACTTTTAAATTATCCTTCACACACATTCACGTCACACATGTAAATGTGTATGTGAGCAGAGTGCTTTTGGATGTTTCCAGGAAGTTTATGTGTACTGTATGTGTGCAAAACAAAACAACCTTTTCAACAAATTGCGATGCTATCTGTACTTGTAACAAAATACCACAGTTTATATTAGGGCTACACGAATAATTGCATGTGATTGTCATGCGTGTCTCGTCAGTAAAGCCGGTTCTGTGATTAGCAGTAAATGTCCATTACCTGCTTTCAAATGGAGCGGTACTTAATATACAGAGTCGTAGTTCGCTGACAAGCTATGCAATATCGCGTTCATAACTGCATGTGATTCATCTGCGATTATGGCGTGGTATTGCGTAGCTTGTCAGCGAACTTACTGAGACACGCATGGCAATTGCATACGATTAATCATGCAGCTCTAGTTTAGATGTGTCTGTTTATATTATATATACTATATATATATTATAAGCGACAATTATTCTGCCAATATTTGACAATTTTGGTCATTTTTTCAGGATTTTTTTTATGAATATAAAGTTCAAAAGAACACAATTTATTTGAAATATAAATCTTTTCTAACTTTACAAATGTATTTACTGTCACTTTTGATCAATTTAATACATATTTGCTGAATAAAAATATTCAGTTCCTTCCCCCCAAAAAATCTTACTGACCCCAACCTTTTAAAAGTGTGTGCGCACTTATGCTCACACGTAACCTTGCCACATCACACTCCTTTATTAGCAATGAGCCACAATGGGTGAGAGTAATTGATTTAAAGATGAGAACAGCGTCTCATGAGGACAGAAGGCTAGTGTAGAAAGGTTCCGAGACTCCTTAGGGAATCTCTCTCTGTTTCCCCCTCCCCCCACCCATCTCTTTCTCTGAGAGCACTCTAGCTGTTTGCTGAAGTGGGTTTTATTTGCCAGTCAAGTGGAGCCCATGCTGGTACCACTGTGTGGGTGTGTGTGTGCTTGCATTTCCTCTTCTTTTGTATGTCCATCTATCCAAATTTCCTGTGCTTTTAGCCCAGCCAGTGGTGAAAGTACAAACCCCTGGCTTGGTGAATTCATATTTGCATGTACCTCTTTATCCATGCAGCATCATAATGGTGAATTACAGCTTAGGTGTGTAATTGTTTTTCAGTTTGATAATACTTTCTCCTACCTCAGCCAACATAATATAGAGAGGCAGCTGTTAATTTTATTCCTCCCAAAAAGTGTAAACGCTATTGTTGTTTGTGTATGCGTCTGACCAGCCAAACACCACAGTGTTGGCTCAACCAATGGAAGACTGGAAACGGTTTGAAAATATTATTATTTTTGCAATTACTTTTGGTGCAATTACATACTTCAGCTTTAATATATTTGGCAGATGTTCTTGTAAAAGCATTCAGACTTTTTATTCTCACTACTGAATTATAAATTGATTTTGATTTTTGGGAAATGATTTTGAAAAGACACAGTTATGCATTTGTATTTAGCCCTTTGGATGCTCTGGGATATTTAATTGACTGAACTTTCGCTGTTACTGCAGTAAAAGAAAACAGTATCATATATTAATGTGTGGTGTTAAATAATGAAATAATGAAAAAAACCTGTTTCCTAATGAAATTCTACCTTATAATTTGTGAAGTAGTTTAAATGTAAAACTGGTATACTAGTTGAATTGGTAAACTGGATGAAACTCAAAGGGAATTGATGTGTATAATATAAAAAAAAGTGTTTTTGTTTGTGTACTTGTGTATTCAATGACTGAATGATTTAAATCCATGTTTAATGAAGCACGTTACCCATGCTGCACCTGTGTTAGGAGCGTCTGGTCTTGTCAGTGCTGCCGCGCTTCGTAGTGCTGGAGATGATTAACGACATGACCAACGTGGAGGACGAGACCCTACAGCACCAGTTTCACCGTATCTACATTCACCGCTATGAGAACGTGAGGTAATTTCTTCCATTGGGGTACTGACATCATGAATAGAACAAAAAAGAATCAAATGGAATTGAATCAGTCAACCACCATTAAGGTTTGATCACCCACCATTCCAGCTCAGTCACCCGCCGTAATGGCCCAGTCATCCTTGATTATGGCTGAGTCACTCTCTTATGTAACCCACACAAGTAGCCCAGTACAGCGCAGTCAGTCACCATAAGAGCACGTAATAGGCTCTGACTGGCCCCGAAAATGGCAGTTCATGGCCATTTGAGCCAAAATGAATCCATTTTAGCCAACCTTAACGCTGGCCTATTCTTATTCTTACATCATTCATTAAATTGTGTTAATATAGTATATGTAATAACAAATGTATAATGAATGATTGCAGATAAAATACTTGTCCTGTCATAAAACAACATTTAATGTCAGCTTAATCTGTTCTTAACATGAAGTTCCTTATAGAAATTTATTTAAAAAAAATGGCATGTTCCACAGCATAATTTCTGTAATCTGTTTATTTGTGCAGTTATAGGACTGTTAAAAATGTTAAAAACAATAAGATTTTTGAACGTTTTTGAAAAACATCACTTGCTTACTAGGTTGCGTTTATTTAATCAGAAGTACAGTAAAAACAGAAATATTGTGGAACAATTTTAAACAACTGTTTTCTATTTAACTGTATTTTAAAATAAGATTTACTCATGTGTTCCTGTGAATTATCAGCAGCCATTACTCCAGTCTTCAGTTTCACATGATGCTGATTTTGGTCCTCAAGAAACATTTCTCATTATTATCAATGAAAACAAGTTTACTGCTTAAAATTTTTGTTGAATCTGTGATCTTTTTTTCAGGATTTTGGATAAATTTTGGATTTTGGATAAATCAAACTGTCACTTTTGACCAATTAAAAAAAACCTTACTAACCCTAAACATTTTAAAAGTAACGTAGCTTGCATAGCTATTATGTTTAAACTTATTAGTACAATTAGCTTATATATTTAGGAAGTTTTTTCTGTTTATCTCACTTTAAAATGTACTGATCGGCTGTAAAATGTTTGGGAAATCTATTATCATAATTTTTTTCAGCTGGTCTGTGTGCATGTGTGTTTTGTGCAGTATTCTCTTTGCTGATGTGAAGGGCTTCACCAATCTTTCCACCACACTCTCCGCTCAGGAACTCGTTCGAATGCTCAATGAACTCTTTGCACGCTTTGACCGACTGGCACACGTGAGTGACTTACACACATACATTAGTATAAAGCATGTAATGGTCCTTGAAATAGCAGTTGGATATTAATTAAGGCATACAAGGGGTGGGGGTTGGATTTACATTGTATGAAAAAAAAACGAACAGAATTTCTTCTTGGGAAAGGTATACAGGTTTGGAACGACATAAGGTTCAGTAAATGATGACAGATTAAATAAATTTGGCTACCTATCCCTTTAAGTCATTGTGATTCAACACACCACCTTTATATGTAAATTAGGATTATTTTAGTGCTTTATTCACATAAGTCAGCGCTGTTTATCTCAGGCAATTGCTGCTTCGCTTGCACATATTTATTGCAGGATGTGTGAAACAAAGACAAGTGTTATGTTTGTGTGCCAAGGGCAGTTCCTGCATATCTTGGCTTGGTGTTTATAGTGGCACCAGATAAGCTGAGTTCAGTTAGAGTACAGAGGCGATTGAAATATGTGCCAGCTCACCCTCCTTCATGTCCTGCAGTGCACTGATGTGCTAAATGCCTGTTGCAAAAGTCATATAAATAAAATCATTCTGACAGTGTCCCCAACATTAATAACATTGATTTATGAGTGTGTGTGTGTGTAAGCGCAAGTGTACAACTGTCAACAGCCAGTGAATATCTTAATTGGCTGCCCTTGGAATAAAAGAACAACATTAGTTACACACGTATATTATGGGCAAATTGATTTTTGTGTTTTTAACAAATGTGTTTTTTGTTCTGTTGTTCAGACTGGAGGAGGAAATAAATGCATTATGAAGAATATTAAGCTCCATCCTAATTCTGCAGTTTTCCAATAATCGTATTCATGAGTCAGTATAATAATCATTGGAGATTAACCAACCATAAAGTGGCTTGCTGATGCATATTGCAGATATTCAAATGTGGCATATGTCATGTTTAAATATCCTTGTGTCCTTGTGCATGTTTGTGTGAATTTGCAGTCACACTCAGGCGAACAAGCCTGGTGTGGTATTAAATTCTGCAGCAGATTATTGTAATGAACAGTATTCATTTTCTCTCCCAATGGCAATGTCTATTCAGAGGTGTCATATGTGTGTGGTAAGTGCTGTACTGGTTAACTGTGCAGTTGATTCATTGCCAGCTTTCATTGGCCAGGGTCCACCTAATGGGAAATGTACATTAACGCTTTCGTTACTTGACATATGATTTAAGCATGTGATGTAGAGACACCAAAAACATGACAAAATTTGCTATATTTTTTAGACTTGCCATGGAAATACCATGTTTATGGACATAAACCCTGGTGCCATGATATTCGTTGGAGTACTGTATATTTGAGGACCATATTATGTTATCAGAATGTCTGTTCCCTTGGAAACAAATCCATGACCTTGATGTTGCAAGCAGCATGTGCTAGCATTTGACCTACAGAAATCTATGAATAATATGACTATTATATTATATAATACGATTTGTGTCATACCTAACAACGCCCTTTATATAAATTCACCGTAAACCTTTTTTTTTTTTATCAAATAAATGCACCTTGGTGAGCATAAGATACTTTTTTAAAAACACAAAGAATCTTACTGATCCCAAGCTTCTGAACAGTTGTGTGTGTATATAAAATACCATGGTATTATCGTCTGATACCATCAATGTTACTACAGTACTTTTTCCTTAAGGCTCAATCCAAATAAGAGCAGGTTCAAGTTTAATAATATCTTTATTAGCATCATGCTGTAATGTTGATGTTTTGAGTATGGAGTGTGCTGTTACAATAGCTTTTAATGCTAGTTCCCAAGTTTATTTCCAAATAAATTGGCCCATGGTTTGATATTGATTATGTGAAGGGAATTCACTTAGCCTTCAGATTAGCACTAGTGCTTCAAACTTGCTATCATGAATCAGTCCAGAGCTAATCGAGCTGTAGGTGGTGTTTTTAGCATCTGACAAATGACAGGTACGTGCGTAATGACTCTTTGTTTCCATACAGCCATTTACTGAGCTGTGAAAAGACATTAATACGGCAGTAGGCATGAGTAATGGATCTCAGAGAGACTGAATGAGTGAGTGGGGGCCTTATAATTACCACCCTCTCTGAGCTCTACACAAAAACCTGGCAGGCTGAGAGATAACAACCACAGATAGAGACTGCAGTGGAAATTATAGGGTAATAGTGGTTATAAATGCTCAAACCTTCATATAAAGTATCCCTGTGAAACTTTGCAACTATTACATTAAGCAGCTATCCACTTAATTACTTTTATTGGGATAACTTAATGTATTTTGATTGATTCAGTTGCAATAAATTAAAATATTGTCCACAGTTTGTAAATAAAAATTAAAAATGTCTCCCCCCCCCCCCCCAAGGAGCATCATTGTCTGAGGATCAAGATACTGGGGGATTGTTATTATTGTGTTTCTGGCCTTCCTGAGCCTCGACTGGATCATGCCCACTGCTGTGTTGAGATGGGCCTCAGCATGATCAAAACCATCAGGTAATGGTGAAACATTTCATGTTTTATAATGCCAGCCAACACTAAATACGGGAAATCATACACTACATCTTTTTGTAGTGAACAGACTGAAATTTAAGCCATTCAGTGATTTTGAACTATCTTAAGTTTAACCATACTATAACTGTATATATATACTTATTAATGCAAGACGTAATAATGCACAAAATTGAATTGTTCTATTGAGTCGCACCAATAATGAATCATATGATCAAGTTCACAAAGCTTGCATGAATTATATGAATCATCTTGTTCTCAAGCTTAACTGACTGACTCAATAATCACAGTGGTAAATGGCCCACCTGAGTGGAAGATTGTAAGTGAATAATGAATGACTTGTCAAGTGTGCATGAGTTGTATTGACTATTTTTAAGATTCTTTTATGGAACTTATTGAAGCTTGACCTCTCTCTAACTACACAATCAACCAACCATCATATTATTTAATTCCTCATCTTTGTGTTCCACTGAAGAAAGTCATAACCAATTTGATATGACAAGAGTGCAAGTAAAGGGATCTCATTTGCTATGCTTCTTTCCTATAGGTCGACAAATTGGGCAAAGGAACTCACAAAATTAGACATAATGTTAATTTCTGCCTTACAGGTTGCATTTGAGTTTGTATTGGGTATTATTAGTGTTATTTTAAAACAATGGAAGTCTGTGGTATGTCAGTAGTAAGGTAAAGTGAGTGAGTGAATGACAGTGAGGGAGAGGCCAGTAGACCAGTTCTGTTGACCCTTAATAGAGACTAGATAGCAGATGAGAGGCCCTTGTTCCGCAGGTGTGTGTGTATGTGTGTGCTGCACTAGTGTGAGTGCTGTCAGATATCACAGCACTCACACTACCACTCAACACGCACACAGCAGTGACAGTGTGACCTCGATTCCTCTTTTTATAAACAGCCACTTACTTCTACCTGGTACCCCATTCAGGAGTAATAGTATGATGTGTATTTCAACTTGCCTGTAAACCCAGTGTGAGTTCTCTAGCTCAACAGTTGTTTAGCAGCACCATTACAGAATTGCAACACAGCTAGCTAGCTAGCTGTCCATCCTAACCTTTTTGTATTTGTATGTTTAGGTATGTGCGCTCACGTACAAAGCATGACATAGACATGCGCATCGGTATCCATTCCGGCTCAGTTCTCTGTGGAGTTCTTGGTTTGCGGAAATGGCAGTTTGACGTCTGGTCTTGGGATGTCGACATAGCCAACAAACTGGAGTCAGGGGGAATACCTGGGTAAGATACACACACATGTGCACACAAAAGCTCTCTTTTGGGATAAAAAAAATAAGGGAAGTACAGTGGGATTATCCAGTTGCCCTCAAATATGCTTGACTGTGATGGAAAATATATATTTTAAGGACACCTCTCCTCTCCTTTGTTGTGTAATTGTGTGGGAGGAAATTAATTTGGTTTTTGTATATTCTCATTTTGAAAAAGATGCTTTGTTTTGGATGTGTGAGATGAATCTGTAGTTAATTTGGACCCCCTCAGGAGGATCCACATCTCTAAAGCGGCTCTAGACTGTCTGAACGGTGTTTATGAGGTGGAGGAGGGTCACGGCAAGGACCGTAACGACTTCCTGCGCAGGCATAACATCGAGACTTTCCTGATCAAGCAGCCAGAGGAGAGCTTACTCACACTGCCTGAGGACATCATGAGAGATTCCACCAACCAATCAGATCACAGAACATCTAACACTTCCTTCACGGAGGGAACATGGAGCCCTGAACTTCCCTTCCATAACATAGTGGGCAAACAGAATGTGAGTGCAATACACACACAAGCAAACAACCAAACAAGCACAGTTAAGAAAACACACATTAACACACATCAATTCTGAACCTCAAACACAGCAGACAACTTGAGCTTAAATTGAGGCTCTGTGTCTGTTTACTGCACCTGTCTTTCATTTCAGTGTGAGCTCCTCATTTATTTCCACATCTCTCCATTTTTTTTCATGCTCGTCCTGCATGGTTTTTGGATTGTTTGGTTGCTCTGGATTGCTGTGTGTAGTTACTTTGTAACGTATATGGTAATCTGGTCTGTAAGTGCACATGTAAGGGAGCCATTCACAAAACAAATGTTTTTGCATTCCACAGTGCTGCATTTGCGATATGCGTTAGATGGACATCTTTGACATCTTTGTATGAAGACTATTTTTCCAGTCCCTTGCCCTGCGTCTTTATTGTAAATGGGCCCTAACTGTTTTTCTTTACATGAAGATTCTTATTTAAGATTTTAGATGTGCTACACCCAGTAGACCAGTAGTCACACTAAAGTTAGCTCTAGTGGCTCCCCTTGGATGGATTAAATGTGAATATATGCTCCCAAAACACTGTTTCTGCCATGTAGATTTGGAAAAACCCATTACAACACTCTTCCTGCCACACCGTTAATGTAACATGCAATGAAACAGAAGTGTACCAGCAGAAGTCTCTAAATCTCTGTAAAATGGGTCATGTTGCAAATTAATTGTAAATGTTCTTAGTACTGTTGGGAAGCTATAGTGCACTAGAAGGTCTCAGTACTGTAGGGTAAAGGGTAATGTTCTAAAAAGCTATCTAGACTGTTGGTTAAGGACAGTGTTCTGGAGGGCTGTTAGGAATAGATGGTGTTATAAAAGGTCCTCAGGCTATAGGAAGAAGGTTCAAGAAGGTTTCAAATGCTGTTTAAAAGGGACACTGCTCTAGAGCACAGCATAGTAGGATTCTCAAGGCTTTAGGGTGTGGAAGGTGTTGTAGTGGGTTCTCAAGACTATAGCATGAAGACAGTGTTCTATAGAGGGTTCTCAATGTTAGGGCAGGGACTAAATGTTCTAGTGGATTCTCTAAACTTCAGGGTGGAGACAGAGTTCAGTAGAGCATGGGATATTGCCAATGTGGTTTTCAAATTTGTTTCATAAGGAATATGTTCTAACTGATTCTTAGTTTTTTTTTTTTTTTTTTTTTTTTTTTTTTTTAAGGCTGCAGGGTAAGGACAATGTTTTTGTGGGCTTGAGTTCCAGTGAGTTCTCAAAGATTAAGGGCAATAATAGTGTTCATTTAGGTTCGCAGAATGGCTCACAACAATGTTCTAGAAGGTTTTTGTGGCATGTGCAGTTGATTATGATGCAAAAATCTGCCCGGCTGTTGCTATGGTGACATAGTTAGCATAAGGGAATGTTGTCTTTGATTAATGCAGGGCTTTTGTTGCCTTTGTCATGCAGTCATCTTAACACATCAAAGAGCTCTCACTGTATGACTGGCAGGGCAACCAGCCAATTACACATCAGCTGAGAGACCAAGCTTTCACGTTGTGATTAGAAGTGTGTGTGTGTGTGTGTCTGAGCTATTCTAGATGTGTTCAAACAGAAGTATGCTGACATGTTCATGTGTGTAAGATTATAGGGCTGGTCTCCATGACAACAGGAATGTCTGTAAGGCAGGAACAGGATTCTTTTTCTCCTTCACACTCTATTTATCCCTCCCTCTCTCTCTCTCTCCTCTTTCATCTGCTGTTCTTTTCTTCTCCTTTATCTCACATCCTCTCCCTCTTTTCTTCTCTGTCTCCTTGTTCAGGCTTTTTCCTTAGTGACGCATTGCAGCCACAGTGTGTGTGTGTGTGTGTGTGTGAGTGAGGGAGTGATTGTGTGTTTTAGTGAGTTCGGGTGTGCGTGTTCTGCCGAAGGGTGGTTCTCTTAATGGGTTTAATGTCTCGATCCTTGTGTTTTTGTGTGTAATCCACAACTTTATGGTCTTGAAAACATACACACATATGCGTATAAACAATGCAACCTGAGAGTCTTTCCTCCAGAGTTTTATAGAGGGCCTCGTCTTTTGTATTTGGTAGAGAAAGCATTTAGTATTGATCAGCCAAAAAACCTCTGCAATGTCTGTGCTCCAAAATCAATAAATAAAAGATGGATCTAAATTTTGAGAGAGCTACAGATTGGGACGTAATTTCTGTGCTCTCCAGGTTAAAAGCTGTATTATTGAAATGTGAATAGGTGACTGCAGATCTGTACAGGAGTTTGTTTATTGGAGCCAAACACTTTACAGAAAAGAAGAGAAGTGCACCTCTCTTCTTTCTTTTATCATAGTATCCCTCACCCATGGCTTCCTACCACTTGACTACACTATTAAAAGCTGTTTAAACTCCACACTATAAGCAGTTTCAGGAGGCTCTGCTGCTCTGAAAAGCATTAGATATCTCAAAAGCGTTATTTCTTCACCTATGAGATTATCGAGGAGAACTCAAATTGATTCTCCAACATCTCTACCCAGATGCTTTTCCATCTCTTCTACTTCACCCCAGAATCCTCTGATTAATACCTCAACCAGAATGGATAACATTGATGTAAACCCTTTAGTCAGGAAAAATCATATTCAGCTTGATTCAAAAGAAAGGGGTGTGTAAGGCTATTCACAGTGAGAAAAGTACCTTGCATGCATCTGAGTTGTAGTGCAAGAGCAAATTTTTATAGTTTTGCAGGAGAAATGAGCATGAGGCTGATAAATGTGAATCGCTCGTACTCTTTACACCATCAGTCAGTATGATTTCAAACATCAGGGGGCATGATTAATCATAATTGTATTAAATTGAAAGCCCCGTTTTTTACTAATATAAACTACCAAATGTCATTAAGATTACTGAAATGTTTTTAAAAGGAAGTTTTATTTTATTATGCTGATTTGGTACTTAAGACAGATTTCTTAATATTAAGTTGTGCTACTTCATATCTTAATATTAGGGTTATTTGATGAATAGAAAGTTTAAAAAAATCACATTTATTTTTTAAATAGAAGTCATCAATTTTGATCAATTTAATGGATTCTGGCAGAGAAAAAAAAAACAGATTTGTTTCAGAAAAAAATTAGTAACCCCAAACATTTGAATGCTACTTTATGTTGTTGTTTTGGCACTGCTGTACGACCTTGTGTAAAGAATAATGTTAAACTGTTTAATATTATACCCAAGACTGAACTATAATAAATCTTATTGAATATAGAATAGCTTTTAAGCTAGGCACACTGTTGTAGAACTAACATCTGATGAATGAAAACTCCATATACAGGGCCCATAACAATATTTGGGCAATTAAGCCTTGTTAAAAAACATTTGCAATAGTATTGAACTTTCTTATTGTAATTTTAGTGGATGCATAAAGTCAGTGCCCCTCGAGTTCACACATGTTCCTAGCGGAGTGAACACAGCTGTAGCTCATCACGTTCTGTTTCTAACAACCAGAAATTGCAGAATGTTTTTTTTCAATTATATCATTTGAAATCAACAAGCATGTTTTTATTAAATGTTTTGCATGTAAAGCATGTTTTAGTAAACACCATTAAGTCTGGCTTTAAGGTGTAGTTCATCTAACAATTTCATAATTTACTCACCCATGCTCTGTTCCAAACCTATAAGCTACGACTTTCTTTATTCCGTAGGCCGGAAAATGAGATAACAGTTTTCATTTTTTGAGTGAACTACTCCTTTAATTGCCACAATGCTTTTGATGCCACCGTTTACAGTATATATATTATACATTTTTGGACAGAACCGCACCTTGTCTACGTTTTCTTTGTGTGCAAATATTCTATTGTGTTTGTGTATGTAAGAAATTGAGTCTGTGTGAGTTTGTAATTCTGGTGTTTCTCTAGATGACTCACGACTCATGGCTGAACACAGCTCCAGCTCATTGCACAGATGATAGTCCTCTTTAAAAGATACTCTCAGTGGTCTAAACAAAATCAGACGTCTTTGTCAGATCCTGTTTATGCAATATCCTCTGCTCGTCATCCTTCCATTTGACCTCCGCCCCTGTGCTGACATTTCCGTTGTGAAATATGATCAAATACAACGCAACACATGCCTACACTGTGACAGAGAGAAAAAAAGATTTCATTTTACTTCCAGTTTACATTTGTGACATATATGGTTGATACTGGGTTTGCCGCAAAGAAATCTGTTTGGTGACCCACACACATGGAGGTCTTCTCCCATTCTTCCATGTAATAATAACTTTTGACAGCATGATGCTTCTAAAACAGCCATCTTGACACAAGTTGCTTGATTCTGTCATGTTTGAACTAAGCATCTGTCAGTTGGGTTTTACGAATAAGCAGGAGCCACCATTCAAGGGACATGTTCAGAAGATGAAATATAAATCACAACAACATTTTATTCAGTTCTGCTAGAAACATGACAAGTTTATTGTGCAATATTCTTGTGCTAATTTAAGTATTGAGCATTTAGCTTAGCACCTTGCAAATATTATACACTGTTTTGCTAATATTTTGCCCTATTTTGTTTGGAAGTCTATTTTCACACTAGTTGGCTGAATTAGCTAGTTAGACATGTATTAGTCAAGTCTCACTTTGCGTGTGACACACTGATCGTTTGGGTGTGTGAGTTAGTTTGCATGGGTGTTACCGCCTATATAGGACCACTTAGGATGTCTCATGTAAATAGTATTAAAAAAAAACACTATAATTTGAAACAGAGCCATGGTGTAGCCTGTCTGAGGTAATGTTTTGCAGGTCATGTAAGGTTGCCTTCCTTTTCTCGTACAGTCATCAGGTTTAGCCGAGTGGCCTGAACTTAGCCAGGTCCTTTTTAATGCCATTTTTAATTTATGTCCTGATGTTATACAGTGCGTTTAAGGCTAGTGATATCTTTGTTTAAGCTCTATCCTCATATGAACCTCTCAGCTATTTGTTGTTGTAATCTTGTGTGAGGCTGTATTGTACAGGTGTTCACTAGGGGTGAGCTGCATGACCAAAATCCTGTGTCAGGGTATGATAAAAAATTTATATCATGATATACTTATTTTTTTCTGAAAATTAAAAAAAATTAAAACAAAAGGGAAAGTATCTTTTCATTTTTTATATAAATAAATATATAGTTTTTATTTATTTCATTGCTTCCATCTAAATTTCTCCCATTATTATCAACCAGTGTGTTTATATTCAAAGCATATGTATGTCACTGTTTTCAAAATAGACTATAGATTTGTCTTGGTATTGGACTTGTAAAAAGCTTTGACATACTGTATAACACAAAAGTTGCTGAAATAAATAGCTTAAATAGGTCATAAAGGGAAAATGTGGTATTTTCAGCAAATGATAAAGGGTTCTTACCTCATCCAAGGTTGTCTACCACCATCAGTCCACCTTGTTTTAACTGGATTTTCCAGCAGAAAGAACTAACTGGAACAGCCTCATATTCTGATACTTAAATATCTGATATAAAAGGTCTGGCTTTCCGGCATTAAGGCAGTGGAATTATTAGGCGTTGGAATAGTGTGTAGATTTTCTAGATTCACTCTAAAAGATGGGCTGAGCTGTAAGCAGTTAGAAAAGCCTATTACTTACAGTCCAGAGCATTTGCTGTACAAATAATCATGTTATCTGCAAGTGTGTGTGTGTGTGTGTGTGTGTGTGTGTGTGTGTGTGTGTGTGTGCGTGTGTGCATGCTTAGCTGTGATTTAGGGACAAAATTGTCATGAGAAGTGAACTAAATCTGGCAAAACCTCCAATCCACGCTGTTGTATGTGTGAAACAGTTCATAAATAAGTAATGCAAAATATTCTTTTTAGGCATAGAGTTTGTGTTAATATATATTTAATTATAATTAGTCTTATATAAAAAAAATTATATTTGTCCTCATTTAGTAAACATATATGTGTTTGTGCAATCCTTTTCTAATTTTTCTTTGATTGTGACACATTCATGTTGTGCAGAGCTCTTGGATGAACAGATACACACCAATACACACACACACACACAAACACGAACACACACTATCTTAGACTCATGGGCGCTGCATGTGCTTTTCCTCTGTAGACTCTGGCTGCGCTCACACGTCACTCCATTAACCTGCTCCCCAACCACCTGGCTCAAGCCCTGCATGTGCGCGCCGGCTCACAGGAAATTAACGCTCGCATGCAGAGCGCCATCGCCCTGCGCAGCGGGGACAAGCTCCGCCAAGAACATATCTCCCCCTTCTCTCTCACCTTTAGAGAAGCACTGCTGGAGCACAAGGTAGCCTGCTCCCACCTTCCAGCAATCCTGCCCTCGCTTTCTGCTCTCTCACTCTCTCTTTTTTGCTTTATTTTTGGGAATATAAGAGAAGGAGACGAGAGAGTGTTTTTGTCATGAGTAAACTAAAGGCCGTTATTTGCCAGCAATAGTCAATACTTTCTAGAACATCAGTTTTAAATTTTCTCAGTTATTTCTATATGCCATCCGAAGAAAAACAAGTTAAGGTGGTCCAGCTGTGTTTAGAAGATGGTTGCTGCTTTCTTGTTGGTCAAAGATGGTCGACTGGATGGACCAACAAATCTAGACCAATTTGCAGCATTTTATTAATCATCTGCCACCAGTTTTGGTTGGATTTTCTAGCGGGAGTGATGACACTTCTGAGACCACTGCAAAGCAGTTATGGACTTCACTTGAAAGGATATTTCTCCTCAAAAACAAAATTCTGTTATTATTTTCGCTCTCATGTCCAAACAGCCTTTCTTCAGTGTCTTCAAGTTCTTCAGTATTCCGTGACAGTTCATATGTAGTGACTACAGCTCCAAAAATGATTTAAAAACACCAAAAAGGTAATTTTATGGCATGGTCTAAATGTTTCATTCACAAATCGTGATTTAGTTCTTGAGCTGTTAAATTGAGAACCGCTTTTAGACCATTAGTCTGACAAAAACGTTGTTTCCTGATCCGATCAGCCGGTTCTGATTAAGAAAAAGAGAGTGAATTTTAATCAACACTAAGGATAATGAGCTGGTGAATTCAGCCGATTGGATTGGTCTCCAAATTGATTGTTTTTAATCACTGATGAACTTGGCTCATCATATGAGCCTTAATTCTTCCTGATCAACTGGGGGTTGGCCGACAGATGTGCCTTCAGGTTACTCATGATCCACTACCATGCATGTTTTCATCTTAGAAAAAAACGCTTTTTATTCAGTTTATATATTCCTCAACTCATTTCTGCTGGTTTGAGTTGACCTTTGCCCCCTGCTTGGCCTTAGACTTGGCCTGTGCCACTCTATGCTTGAGTTTTTGGTTTGCCCTGCTTCCAACCTTGACATCACACGTCCTTACACTAACCCAAAGAGCACAGGAGTTGTGTGTTTATGTGTGTTTGAGCTCTTACCCTGCTCTCTCCTACGTGGTTAGACTTGCTTTCATGGTGTCATTGTGGACGTCATGTGAAGAGGAATTTTCGTCCTTAATTTTCTGTGCGTGTGTGTGTGTGTTTTTTTTCTCTACAGTATTCCCAGATGCGAGACGAGGTGTTTAAGTCTAATCTAGTGTGTGCCTTCATTGTTCTCTGCTTCATCACTGGAATACAGAGCTTACTTCCCTCAGCAAGGTAATTAATACACAAGTACATAAATACACTGATGACCATAACTACCACAGACGCTGAGGTTGACACATGATCTATTTGGGTTTATAGTGCATAGAGAAGTCATGGAGTAATATATTCAGTAGTGTTCGATGTGGGGTTTTCAATGAAATTTGATCTTTGATCTTTGATATTTGATAATCGATTACTCCCACAAGCGCATCATATAATATGTGATCACTTATTTTTGTAGGATGGTCACTATGGTGATACAGTTCTCCGTCCTCATCTTGCTGCACTGTTGCCTTGTTGTCGTGACAACGGCGGAGGACTATAAGTGTTTGCCGCTGGTTTTGCGAAAAGCATGTTGCTGGGTGAACGAAACGTACGCTGCGCGGAACGTTGTCATCTTCCTCTCCATCCTCATCAACTTTATGGCTGCCATGATTAACATAGTGAGCAAACACTGTTATTAATTGTATTTTTAATATCATCATTATACTATGCTAATTTTTCCGCGGATACATTTTAATTTGTGAGCTGAACCAATTTAAACTGTAGAATTATAGACCCACTGTGGAGTACAAATGAGTTTTTATTTACGTCTAGTGATAAATTTGTAAAAAAAATAAAAATAAATCTAAGACTAAAAAGAAGGCATGCACAATATATGGCTCAAAATCTGCTAAGGGGTAATTGAATGTAGGAAATCATTTTTGGGTATTATAAAACATAAATAAGTTTTGATGCACAAAGAAGTTTTTATTGTCTCTTATAACAAAAATATGTTATTTAAATCCATGAAAATGCAGCTCTTGTAATAAATAATAGTGAAAAATCACTTTTTAAAACTGTTGTTCCATTGTTACCCCTCAGCAGATTTTGACTCATGTCAATATCATATTGGTTACTGGCCGATTTGAGAGTTTTTTTATGTAATATATTAAATTAATCAATTTTAATGTGGATTTATTTTCTTTATTTTTTTTAAACTTCCCAAATTTTTACCATCATCTAACATTTGAAATTGATCTTCAAAAACACTAGGAACTTAATGAGTTAGATTCCAGATAAAAATCTAATTTTCATACTGCATATTACAATGTTGTGATGCCTAAATTGCATGTAAAACATTTGATCTTAATTTTTTATATTTTTAATTTGATTTAATAGAATATTATAGAATGTTATATAAGCCATTTATCAGCTACACCTATAGCTAGAAAGTTCTTGGAAATGCAATTTTATTGCTCAAATGCAATCGATTCTCTAACATTAGCACTCTCTTTCTCTTTTATTGTAGCTTTGGTGTGATTTCGATAAATCCGGCTCATTCGGGAACCAGACGCTTAATGCATCTGCCTCAATCCCCGATATCTGCTTCTACCCAGAGGTCTTTTCATCCACTGCCCCCCACACAGTCAGACCCACAGCTTATTGCCAGTTTCAGTCTGTTAAAAGGATTGATAGAATTCTAGCAAATGTGTAAACCGTTTAAAATCAATTCATTCACTGTGCACAGAGCAATGGCTTGTTAATGGTGAGGTTATCTGCCTGTTCATTGACAGTATTTCGTGTTTACTGGAGTGTTGGCTATGGTGACGTGTGCAGTGTTCCTCAGACTGAACTCTGTCCTGAAGCTGGCCATCCTGCTGATGATGATCGCTATCTACGCACTGCTGACCGAGGCCTTCTACACACCTCTGTTCATCCGCTATGACACACTTACACTTAATCAGAGGTATGCAAACTTTCACATTGTGCCATTCAGAAGCAATTAAGAAACAAATTATAAAGAGCAAAATTATACATCACACTTTGTTCTTTATGGATGTGATGCAAGTTTGTAAAATGATGAGGACCGACTATAAGAGCAATAAATGTCTTGCTGTTTCTAGAGTAGCAGTCTGCAAGTGTTTTAATAGATTTCTGCAAGTTTTATGATTGACACCACCCAGTCATACATTTCTGTCTTTTGCTAAACTTTTAATGAGAAGGACACATAAACTACGTCTGAAAAATAAATGTGGGTGGTGTGGCCTGGTGGTCAAAAGATTAGTTTGGCAACTAGGTTTTTAACCCTGCAAGGATTGCACATACACTTCTGTGACTGCCTACATATGCTGCCAAAAGTTTGGGGTCAGTAAAGTTTTTATTATAAATGTTATTATCATTCCGCAAGGCTGTATTAAAGGGTTAGTTCACCCGAAAATGAAAATTCTTCTACTCACCCTCGAAGCATCCTAGGTGTACTGTATGTGACTTTCTTCTTTCAGAATAACCCAGTCAGAGTTAAATTAAATATTATCCTTGCTCTTCCAAGCCTTTCAGTGGGGGTAAGCGGGTGTTTGTTGTCAACAGTTCAGAAGACGTAATAAAGTGCGTTTGAAATACATCTTCTATCATCCACCTGCACATCGTCCGCATCCCACAGTCAGCAGATATTAGAAAAAAAGTGTTTATTCGTTTGAATTCTGGATATCTGTCTTATAAAAATGCATGGATTCATTCCAGGGGGCCTTTATTCACCCCCGGAGTCGTGTGGGGGACGTTTTATTACAGATGTGTGCACTTTATTTCACGTCTTCTGAACCTTTGACAACAAACATCCAGTTACCCCATTGAAGGCTTGGAATAGCAAGGACAATTTTTAATATCTCCAACTCCAGTTGGATTATTCTGAAAGAAGAAAGCATCCTAGCAGCTAGGATGCTTCAAGGGTGAGCTAACCCTTTAAATCTAGACTTAAAGACATTTACAATGTAACATAAGATTTGTATTTAAAATAAATGCTATTCTTTTGAACTTTATATTAATCAACAGATCCTGAAAAAACAGTTTCCAAAACATTTTTAAGCAGCACAATTGTTTTAAACATTGACAATAATATGAAATATTTATTGAGCAGCAAAACAGCATAAAGTATTAGATGCCTGCAATAATGGCTGCTAAAAATTTGACTTTTCCATCAAAAGCAAAAAGTACCTTTTAAAATTGCATTAAATTTCGAAAACTTAATTCTATTTTAATATAAAAATAGAAAACAGTTATTTTAAATCATGGTAATATTTCACAATATTACTGTTTTTTATCTTTGATCAAATAAATGCAACCTTTATGGACTTCTTTCAAGAACAGTAATAATATACCAGTTATAAGATGATCTTTTGTGCCTGGTCAGAATATACATATATGTATATATATAATTATTACAAAAAAAATTTGCTGACTAACAACAATAGTGAAGAAAAGTTACTGTGCATCTTCATGCAAGTTCTTTATGGATGTTAATCATTTTCACATTATATTTCAAAGGCACTTCAAAGAATACCATGGTATACCACCTAAAAAAAATAGGAAAAATTGGGGGGAAATATTTATATAGTATGAAAAAAATTATACATTTTATAAAAGCTAAATAAATTACTTGCATGGACTACTTATACAACATTGTTGCAGTGCTAAGATGTCTACCCTAGTTATCATCATTGTGCATCATATTTACTCCAGAGTTATTGTCCCTATATGTGAACACTGTAAACCAAACCATCTACCAAATTACAACCTCTAAAGCAGAACCAAACCCTGAAGTACTGTAGGTACTGATTAAAACATTATAATCCACTTTCATAAAAAAAAATAATAAAAATAATAATGTCAGATATCATAAGTGTTTGACAAACAGTGTACACTGTGTTTAAGACTCTTAATGACATTTATGACAGATGTTTGTCTTAACTAACTGCACTCTGGACATTATAAATGTGCTGCAGAGCTCATGAGGCTTTCTGTCCCGTTTCCCTGGTTACAGCAAAAGCTTCCTGGGAACCAAGGAAACGTCTCTGCTTCTCATGGCGATGTTCCTTTTAGCTGTGTTCTACCACGGCCAACAGGTAACAGAGGCGCACACACAGATGCTAACCTGACAGCAGATTAGAGGCCATTCAGTGCCTATTTTATAATGTCACGTTTCTAAGAAACGGCTGCAAGTTATTGGCTGCTTCATAAGGTCTCACAGTTAATATATAAAAGCCCTGCTCTCTCTCTAACACAGTGTGTGAAGCTTTTTAAGTTCACTCCACTGATTGTTGTCTTTGATGCCGTAGACCAGTGGAAAGAGCCGTTCTGAGTGGTGATGGATGAGAGAGGAAGAGAAATGAGTGCTGGGTTTGTGTAGTTGTGTGTGTGTGTGTGTGTGTGTGTGTGTGTGTGTGTGTTGGCACCACTCTGATTAATGTGCATGGAGTTGACCGCAATGCTTTGTGCTTGTGCCATGTGTTGTGTCCAGCTATTAACTGCCCTCCCCCCATATGTATGGCAACAGCGGGTGGTCCCACTGGCACTGCTTGGCCTATGGAATGGGATTTGGCATGTGTTTCTTGGACAGTGATTTGATCATTTCTTATTTATGCTTCTCTTGGTGTGTGTGTCGAATGAATGAACAAGCACTCTGTCACTGCAGGTATTGAGACATAAATTTGCATATACAGTGGGGTGCAAAGGTCTGAGAACACACTGAAATTCTGGGAATCAAAATTAAATTTAAAATAAATGTTTTTGAAAGTTTTGGGATTTTGAAAAAATATACGACAAAGAAATTTAAAACAAAAATGATGTTCTATTTTATTTATACATTTTTTTATCAAAACATTTAATATAAAAAATAAAAAAAACTTTCAGAAGAAAAAATTATTTCCTCAGAGGTAATTAACATTCTGAGTGTTTTAATCTCGTTTTCTAGTGTACATTTTTTTTTAAATGCATAGAATAATTAGATAATAGATAATTAATTGATGCAACTGCATAAGACATTAATGCTTAACAAGCAAAAATAAATGGAGCCCATAATGGGACATGGTAATGGGGAAAAACATTGAGATGATAGAAAGTTTATAGTTCTGTGGTGTTTTGATGCTAACAAAACTTTAGTGATGGAAATAATATGAGGAAAAATAACAATTTCATTTTTGTAATTTTGCGATCAAACAAAGTTTGGGGCAACACAATAATTGTGCCTTCTCAAGAAAATGTCTTGTTTTAAGCAGTTAAAGATATTTTAACAAAACTGAATATTTAAAAATATAAAAAATTATTTATTTTTGCAGTGTAGACATAAGTGAGATTAAAAAGAAAGTCAGTGGCTTGAAATTTTTGCTTTAGTGTATTTTCTTAGTGTTTCTAAAGAATAAAAAAAAAACTAGGACAAAGTAGATACTTTCTATAAATGGAGAACTCCGATGAGTCTACTGAGCTCTGAAAGGCACTAAAATGTTCCTCTTGATTAACTTATGAATGCAGGTACATGCCTCGCTCAATGGAATAAAGCATGAGGGAACATAACTTTTGTATTATCTGCTGAGTGAGATCCTTGAGAACCAGTATGTCACCACCAAAGAACTTAGCACATCATTTTATTATGGATAAAACAATGCATTTATTTTAGCTACTATTGTAACAGCTGCTCTTCCAACAGCCAGATGTTTAACCATTTAAATGAATGTTCTGATATTGATAAAGTCCCAAACCACTCTAGACAGTGGTGAGCTTCAAAACTGGGCCTCCCAAGACATCTAAAACTTATAAAACTCATTTGTAAAACTTATCCAACTCTTTTCTTACAGTTTGTTTTTGTCAAAAGTAATTTGGTTGATATATGCACTGCCTTAATTGTCTACTGTCTGAGTGTGTGCGTCCGTCTCTGTGTGTGTGTGCATGTGTTTTAGAGGTTAATGGAGGTTAGTCTTGTTGATGTGTTTTTAATAATCAGTCGGACAGTCTTACACCCCTGTCTGCCCCACTTGCATAATTACTCCTCATAAAATCATCTTTCACTTCATATTCAGTCTGAGAGCATACGCAAATTGATGCACACACGCATGCATTTTACACTCATACACATGCATAAACACTTACATCACACCCTGACTGTTTGTAAATTAATTTTTCAATCTGGACGCCTTTGTGAAACACTTTCAATTAAAGCTGGATATTAATATATGCAGATGAGCGTGTGCTACTGCTTAATAAGCAGGGACCTTGTTGCTGCTCTTCATTTGGAAGAGAGCTGATGGAAGCCAGGCTGAACAGAGATAGCAGAAACGCAGTACAGCTCACTTCCTGTTAGAGGCAAGATGTACCACAAAGGGTCACAGCACTGCCAAAGCATTTAAGGGAACTCACTGAGTACAGTGTGTGAAAGAAATAAAATGAAAAGTGATGTCATCATCTATTCATGTTGCTTGAGGACCAAACGCTAATCTGTTCTGATGCTTCATAGACAGTGCTTTTTCACTTTGTCAACATGCAATAACACTCAAAGCAACATTGCGAGTGATGATGGGTGTAATCATGAAATCAGAGACCATCCCACTGAAACTGAACACCATTTGTCACAGGAGACACATTTGAGATGCTTGTCCTGATATAAACAGCAAAATAATGATTATTTGTGATCCGATCTCCTGAGATGGATCTTTAGATAAGGTGTAAATAGAACCAACCGTAAAAAAATGCTGTCCAAATGTAAAACAAATTATACATACAGTGTCATTTGGTTGTGTGGTTGTGGCATCTTGCTCAAGGTCTCCACATCTTCTTAAAACAGAGGGAGGAAGGGTTGAGAAGAACCTGATGCTTTTAGCACAATGATGATCACAGAGCCATATTCCGTTTTTAATTAACTTACTGGAGCGGCTCAAAAACAAAATTTGTTAATATAGCAAATACTTATACAAATAACAAAACATACTTACAGTAGCTGATTCAGAAGCGCCAGATTGTCGTAGCAAAGTCAGAATGACCTCCTCTCCTAGGTTCACGAAATGGTTGTCCATAAAATGTTTTGTTGTTCTATTATAAGTAGTCTTAAAGATTCCTAAATGCATCTACTTTCAGAAGGCCAAATAAAGTACTTTTACTTTCACTTAGATACACACAGCAAGCATCTCCCTGACATGACTGCTTCAACACTAACTGTGTTACTGAAACCACGCCTTCTTTCTTTGCGTGAACATTTGGGCAGCATTACGCAAATATTTTCACATAGTGATGTAGACGTGGGGGCATGTTTGTTTGAGTCATTTTAGGGAGGTGTTGTCATTGCTGCAAACGAGTGCCATTATAAATAGTAAGATGTGTCATACTTAAACAAATATCATACTATAGTCTTTTACATTAAATTAAGAATATTTTTCAAGAGAAACCTATATAAGGACATTTAAAATCAATGTTGTAAAGCATTCGTAAAGCATTTTTTGATTATGAGTTATTTTCCACATTTAAGAAGAAAGTGCACCTCTCTGCATCTTTCCTGTTGTTGATTACCTACCGATGCAGTCCTCTTCTGGTTGCTAGGTTTTTTGTGTGCCTTTTTTTCCCAGTGACTGGATTGTGTTTGCTGAGTGTGTATTTGTGATTTATCTGCCTAGTATTGCTGACAGTTAATAGATACTATTTTTTATTTTCTTTGAAACTTAAAGCCTTTTTTTATTTATATATGAAGAGTTCAGATGCAAAAGCCTAAGTGCCGTCTGAAATTTTCATCTAAAATTAGCATTTCTATCAGGCTCCTATGCTAAGGTTCATTCATTGTATTTAATGGCAATGTACTGTATAAGTCCTTTTCTCTCTCTCTCTCTCTCTCTCTCTCTCTCTCTCTATATATATATATATATATATATATATATATATATATATATATATATATATATAAAACAAAAGTTTAAAGTTTTCAACAGATAAATTATAAAACTTACAACTAAATATTTTCAGCAAGTTTTAAAAAGATTCTTAAGCTCCAAATCAGCATATTAGAATGATTTCTGAAGCATTATGTGACACTGAAGATTGTAGTAATGGCTGCTGCAAATTCAGCTTTACTACATAAATACTATTTACTATTTTAAAATATATCAAAATAAAACCAGTTATTTTCAATTGTAATAATATTTCAAATTATTATTTTTTACTGCATTTTGATCAAATAAATATATTTCATTTTGTTATTAATATATTCTGTCTGTCTGTTCTGAGTTTAGTAGCAGGTGCAATTCATAGTATAGTTTGCATTTGTGGTGACAATCATTCGGTCTTGAAATGTGATCTGATGATATGAGTTTATCCGGGCAGAGACTGAGCTTCTCTCTGACACATACAGCCGTAGAATAGGGTGATCTTCTCTGCCAAGGAGTGTGTGAGCCTGATGAATGCTTTGTAAAATAACTGTAAAGGGCTGTAACACTGATTGGCTGTTCCTTTACTTTTGCTTGTTTGTGTTGATTTAATGGATCTTGTGATTCTTTTATATTCTCTCTGTCTCTCAGCTGGAGTATACCGCTCGTCTGGACTTCCTATGGCGTGTACAGGCGAAGGAAGAGATAAATGAGATGCGAGAGCTGCGTGAACACAATGAGAACATGCTCCGGAACATTCTCCCCAGCCATGTCGCACGCCACTTCCTGGAGAAAGACAGAGACAATGAGGTAGAGAGACAGAGTGGATCTGGGTGTCTCATGCCTTTAGTCTGACAGGAAAAGCATGGCAGCACTTAGAATGCGAGAAGAAGTGAGGAAAGGGTGAATCATTGCCACTTTCACTCTGGTCTTTGTGCTTTATTGGTATGACAGGCAACTTTAAGCACAAACTAATTAAGAAAGTTATACAAATAAATAATTTATATACATGATAAAACAAGAATAAAAGTAAAAAAAAATAAGATATGGGTTTTACACTGTACAAGCACTTTAAAGCTGCAGAAGTTAACTTTTGTAAAAAATATATTTTTTACATATTTGTTAAACCTGTCATTATGTCCTGACAGAAGAATATGAGACAGATAATCTGTGAAAAAATCAAGCTCCTCTGGCTCCTCCCAGTGGTTCTATTGCCATTTGCAGAAATACATCGCTCCCGTTAAGAAAACAACCAATCAGAGCTGCGGTCCGTAACTTTGTTTGTGTTCAAAATGTAGAAAAATGTATATAATAAGTGAGTACACCATGAATCCATTTTCCTAACCGTGTTTTTAGCTTGTCCTGAATCACTAGGGTGAACCTATAATAAGTGTTTATATTCGGACTATTTTAGATTGCTTCGGGGGCACCGCGGTGGAGTAACCCAGTACCTTTGTGATTCTTCATAGACATAAACAGAGAGAAGTAGTTCCGGCTATGATGTTCTTCCGCAAGACGCAAGCAGTTCTGTTTATTAACCGCTAGAGCATCAAAAGTTACCGACTGCAGCTTTAAATCATTACACAGTTTTACTGTGGTACAAAATACAGCAACTACTGGATAATTGTTGGCAGTAAGTTACTGTTAATTTGTCAAACTTTTTACAATGAAAAACAATCCCAAAATCTAGTGAACTCCCTAAATAGACGACATCCTTACCATCACAAAACCTCATACGTGATAAGTAATCTGCAATGTTCTGCAACAGCTCTGTATATTACACCAGTAGACTCCCCACTGATTTCAGTGAAATGTGACTTTAGCATGATGGTAGGCTAATGCCACATTATTTTAAAAATCATAAAAATACAGCGAGCACATTATTTTAAAAATCATAAAAAAACAGCGAGCACACATTTAAATACTTTTATTCAGCGAGGATGAATTCGAATTTATCGAAAGTGACTGTAAAAAAAACGTATCTTACAAGATTTCTATTTCAATGAAATGCTGTTAATTTCATCAAAACCTGATCTAATATTAAGATATTAAGCAGCACAACTGTTTTAACATTGATAAGAAATCAGCATATTTGAATGATTTTTGGAGAATCATGTGACAATGAAAACTGGAGTAATGATGCAGAAAATTTAGTTTTGCCATAAAACACAAAAAAAATTATATTTCATAATATTACTTTATTTTCCTTATTATATAATATTTTAGAAAATATTATTTTATTATTTATTTCCCAATTTAACATTAAAACAAAAAATTCTGGTCAATTTTGTTGTTCTTGCAACATATATCTTGTTTATCCTCTGTTAGCCATGTTTTTATGTAGCTAGTTACTTGCTAGTTTCTTTCTTTCTTTCTTTTCTCTCTTGTCCTGATATGACTCCTCTGTTTATTTCTGGAATGTTCCGCTGTCAGTTAATCAGAAATGGCTGATGCTAAATGCTAATTGTGTCTGCACTTAAATGTGTGAACTATAATTGACGTCACTCTCTATTATTAAGATGAGGAAATGATCTCTCTCCTTCATACATGCTCACAAAACCTGCCACTTTTAAAGGGCACTGCAGTAATTTAGCTCAGTGACTAACAACTATTAAGTGCATTATTGCCTGTTTTGTACACTCGTCCTTAGCAGTCATTGACTTCTTATACATATGATCGCTCATCAGTAATTGCATGCAGTAATGACATCATGCATCAGTGGGGCGTACAAGTGCAGTGCTGAATATTTCGGGGTGTATTGAGAGAGTTTTACCTCCTTTAATATTGGCCATGCTATTTAGCAGAGCTCCCTGGTCAAATTGCAAAGTAGATAGAGCAGTTTGCACACATTACACCTCAAATATTGCACATAATTAGTCACTCACTTCATCTGAATTGCACACTTAATTTGAAAGGTGCAGTAGATGTGCATGTTGTGGTATGTTATGCTTGTGAGGTCTGTGTATATGGGAAGTGTCTATAAGGTATGCCTTTTTTTGCCACTGAAACACTTATTTCCTGCATTAATTCTATATAAAAATATTTTTATATTATATTATTAGAATAGTATTAATAAAATAACATTTTATAATATACATGAACCATTTTTTAAATTATTTTGTATTTGTGGTATTGGCATCATCAAATATCAACTTTGTCAGCAGTGTTATAGTATCACTGAAAAACTTATTCATTTTTATATTATCCGTTTGATTTTTAATTAAACTTTTAGTTAAAATTGTAGTCATTTGGTTGTGTGTTTTTGTCATTATTTTATCATTTATTTAACTGATTCTACTTTATTTATTTTTGTAAATATATCTATACAGTTTTACATTTTTACTTAAAGTTTAGTTTTAGTTATTTTAGTTGAGTTAAACTTACATGTGACAGAAATTTTTTTTTTTTGATGATTTTTCATAATTCTTTTATAAATATTTTTTGCATTTAATTGAAAATAGCAAAAACCTGCAGGTAGCCTTTTATTATATATTATATTGTACATATACATTGATATGCAATAAATTATATATATATATATATATATATATATATATATATATATATATATACTGCTCAAAAAAATAAAGGGAACACTTTGTAAGTGTTATGTGTTTATATCACATACAATATATGTAAACCATGTTCGTTTGTATGGTCTATGCGTTTTATTGGCATTATATATCAGATATCATCCTAATCATATGCATCTGCACCCTAAACTCTAACCCTGACCGACCTCTGTTCTTATGAGTAAAACAAGTGTGTTAATATAAAGCAACACTGCCCTCTAGAGTAGAGTTTTAAAAAGTCTACCCGTTCTGCATATGTCACATGCACTGTATTGTTCTGAAGTTCATTGGACTCACATTTCTGCAGGTTTTCACATGTGTTGTTTTAAAGCTCATTTGTGTCAAATGATCTGAGTCCAGTGAGGAGGTATCTAATGTGTGATCTCCATCCGTAGGAGCTCTACTCGCAGTCATACGATGCGGTGGGAGTGATGTTCGCCTCGATTCCAGGCTTTGCTGATTTTTACTCACAGACTGAGATGAATAATCAGGGTGTGGAGTGTTTGCGGCTGCTCAACGAGATCATCGCTGATTTTGATGAGGTCAGAATTCTACCAGCATAAACTTACACGCATTTAAAGGCATAGTTTATAAATAAATAACAATTCTGTCAATATTTACTCACCCCATGTTGATCCAAACTCATTCAATAACAGTTCATCATGACAAAAATTACAGCGTACAGGTTTGTCGTGAAATTGGGGTAAGTAAATAAGGACTGAATTGTAAGGACCCTTTAATATTAATGATTTTCACACAGACACACAGATCCATCACACCTGCTCAGAAGCTGCTGGTGAATGTTTAATGCTACATATGTAGACTGTCATATCTGAAAGATTGTCTCTGTACAGCTCCTGGGGGAGGAACGCTTTCAGGACATCGAGAAGATAAAGACCATTGGCAGCACATACATGGCCGTGTCAGGATTGTCTCCTGAGAAACAAGTATGAAAACACACACACACACACACACACACACACATACATCTATAGAAACCTACACACTCACTCATACTAAAGCAGATATTATCTGATGTCTTAGAAGCTTGTAGTTTGTGCAGTAATCATTCTATATGTCTGTGTTACCATAGCAATGTGAGGATAAATGGGGGCATCTGTGTGCACTGGCTGATTTCGCCATTGCTCTGAATGAAAGCATTCAGGAGATCAACAAACATTCGTTTAACAACTTCCAACTCAGAATCGGTAAGAATCAAACGATTAAATCAAATGATTTAGAAAAACCTATGAAAGTAAGAATTGAGCTCAACAGTGACTGCCCACTTTTTGATCATCCTTGATTGCGGGAACATTTTTCCAGTTTGTTTTCTCCATAGCCATTTTTTAAAATAAAGTTTCAAAGCCATGAGTCCAAACCAACTCTAAGATGAGTCATAACATTACTATATTTGATTTGAAGCCAAAAAATAAAGGAAAAAAACATACAAATATATATATTTGATGGAAATTTTATAAAAAAATATAATTGCAAAAGATATTTGAGGTTGTAAGAAGACAATGCTTTGAGGGAGTGGGCAGTATTTCTGTTTCATGGTTACTTCTCTGACTGTCCTTTCAGGATCATGGGTAATGTAGTTCTTCTCTGTGATTTATTTTAAAATCATGCTAAAAACATTTTAATATTATAAGTAATGTTAGTGTTAATATTCTTTCTTTTTTAATCTCAGATGCACCTTAAAATGTAAATTAAAAGTTTTATCTTTATGTAGATTATGTAGAGTTTATTTTTAAGAAATTTATACTTTTATTATGCATTCAATTGGTCAAAAATGACATTAAAAAAATTATAATGTTACAAAACATGTCTGTTTCAAATAAATGCTGTTCTTTTGAACTCTCTGTTCATCACAGAATTTCTGACTTAAAAATAATAAGCAGCACAACTATTTCAACCCATGATGATAAGATGCGATGTTTGCTGAGAACCAGCATATTTAGGTGATTTTTGAAGGATCATGTGACCTTGAAGACTGGACTAATGGCTGCTGAAAATTCCGCTTTGCCATCACAGAAATAAATCACATTTTATAATATATTAAAATAGAAAACAGTCATGTCAAATTCTGTTAGGTTATCTACTCCTTATCGCTTTCTAAATATGTTTAATAGTTTATTTACCTGTTTTAATTTAACTGATTCTACTTTGTTCTTACACCTAAAAATAAGCTGTCATGGCATAAAAGAGTTTAATAAGTAAATAAATAAATTATTATTCTAAAGAAGCCCAGCACTGAAGTCTATCTTAAAATATTGAATTATTATTGCCAAAAATCAGTGTTTTTCTTATGAAAATTAGTAGGATATTTTGCTTTTTACTTTCTTCATAGCCCTCTATTAAAAGGCTTAAATGTAGGTTGGACCATTTTTCAATTTTAACAGTGAGATTTGCTGATGCTGGCCCTGTGCTCTCCTCTCTCCTCAGGCATGGCTCATGGCTCTGTGGTGGCTGGAGTGATTGGCGCTAAGAAGCCGCAGTATGATATTTGGGGGAAAACAGTCAATCTGGCAAGTCGCATGGACAGCACAGGTGTCAGCGGAAAGATCCAGCTCCCAGAGGAGACCTACGGCATCCTGAACGAGCGCGGCTTCGCCTTCGAGTACCGAGGCGAGATCTACGTGAAGGGAATCAGCGAACAGGAAGGCAAGATCCGCACGCACTTCCTGCTGGGCCGCGTGCAGCCCAACCCGCTCATCCTGCAGCCGAGGAAGCTCACGGGCCAGTACTCGCTCGCCGCCGTGGTGCTCGGTCTGGTCCAGTCCCTCAACCGGCAGAAACAGAAACAAATCCTCAATGAAAACAACAACTCAGGCATCATGAAGGCCCACTACAACCGCAGAACTCTGCTGGCACCGGGCAGCTCGGACACCAGCCACGCTGAGGTCACGGACAAGAGCGAGCTGGCCTAGAGAATGAGGAAAACAATCTGCGTACTTAACCAAAAGACTGAGCTGCTGCCGCTGACTGAGTGTCCCTCTTGCTGTCTGTGTTTCTTTTTGTATTTCTTTTGTATCTGAAAAACAATAAAGGGGTTTAATTTTTTTATAAAGTAATGGGCTTCCTTTAAATAAAGGTCTGTATGTTTGATCGTTTACATTCATGGTGATGCTTTCACGTTATGTCGTAATTATTGTGACTGAGAAATTGTTAATGTCCCGAAACCCAGATTTTATTCAACACTTATAACCATAATGGTCCCATTTGCAGCTCTTTTTGTTGTTGTTGTTGTTGTTGTTAGCATTGCTTATCAGTTTAAGAACAAAAAAGCACATTAGGAAGTCAAGACATTCAAAAAATGTTCTAACTGGTTGCTAAGGCTTGTAGAGTGTTCCGAAAGGTTGCTAGGCCGTTCCAAGCTAAGGTGTTCTGATGGGTTTCTAGGGTGATCTAAACTTCAAATGTTTTGGGCTGCTGACATTTTGGTTAATTTTTTACATGATGGTCAAGTCACATTTTTATCATCAACTGCTAATTATGAAAAACCCGACATAATGTTAATACTTTATAAAAAATATTCTAGAATGCTGTATATTTTTTTCTATATTAGGAAAGTTCAAATTTTTGCACAAAGCAACTGATGCCGAGATAAGGTATGTTATAACAGATTTCTTTTTCATCGACACTTTTACAAATGTTTTTTGCCTTTTGATTAGCTATATATATATATATATATATATATATATATATATATATATATATATATATATATATATATATATATATATATATATATATATATATATATATATATATATATATATATATAAGGTGGCAGTGCAGGTCTGGCCTTTAGAGGGCGATATTGAGTCAATATTAGTTGTGTCTGCCCTGCACCACCGATCAAATGACTGAATTTATGTTTTTATATGTAGTAGAATTTATTTCTTTAACTGTAGTAAATTCTTAATAGTAGTAAATACAGTATTTATTTAATAGTATAATTTATTTTTTAATTTGTTAATTATTGATGTAATGTTTCAACTGTTTTTTTCTTCTTCTTCCCACTCTCCTTACGTAGGTGTTGTCTCCATGGAAACAGATCTCCTCATGTTGTCAGTCGGACATGATTCTTCCGAGTGTATTTCTGACGGGTGGGCGGGGCTAATTATCACATCACTCTTGTCACACTCTTGACAGCCAATAAGGGATGTTGGGATTCTCGGACCTGTTTTATTTACCTGCCAAATACAATTGAATGGAAGCAGTTTCCATGGTGAACAGTGCAAACCTCTGATATTGGGGAAACAGAGATAGAAGAGGGAATGAAAGCGTTAAAACGCTTGAAAACTGGCACAAATACAACCTCAGCTGTGGCACTGTAGGGTGTGTGTGTGTGTGTGTGCGTGTGTGTGTGTGTGTGTGTGTGTGTGTGTGTGTGGAATGACGATGTGTTTGTTACTTGACAAGCCATCTGTGAATAGTTTGCTGATTTTTCCTCAGCACTGGATGCTCACACACGGTTAGCTGACACACAACATGTCTGTCAAGACTTGTTTTTTATTTATATATAATTTAAAATATATAAGGGAAGTGACTGGGGATAGTTGTCACCCTTTTATTATTAATTCAGTGAATATTTCTGAGGGAAGGTTTATTTTTGAAAGCTAATTTCATTTCTGCACATGCTTTTTTTTTGTAATTGACATTATATGGAGTGAGTTGTCACAACTGCCCAATCACTTGTTTACCGCAAAACTATAGCATAAATGAAACAATTCTGAGTGCAGTTTTACACAGAAGGTAACATGTTTTATTTGTAATACTCTCTCTTATTGTTCCTTTACAGTCACAATCCTGAGAATGGTGTATCAAGAAACACCAGTGAAAGCCCCTCCCCCACTAATGTGCAGCTGTTGTGGATGTGTATGTATTCCGGCAGATGGCAGTCCATATTGATCATTCTTATGACATTCTTAATCACAAATTCAGATTTAATTATCATGTTTTCTGTGATAGGAGGAGGGAGGAGCTGCCTCCTCTCAGCAGCCTGGTTCACCACTCAGGTACTGCATTATTCATGAAGCCTTATGAATATTTAAATACTGTTACTGGGCTAAAGACAGGATGTGTTTAATGTAGGTGAGGTACAGTATTCATCATAACTGTCCTGCTTGTTTTTCAGGAGATGATCATTATATTTTATGGTAACCTGCAAGCAAGTAGCAAATTATGGTATATGACTGTGATATTACTAATATTATTGGCTACTTAAAAAAACAACAACCACAAACTCTTAAATAAATCCTTCTCAAACTTTCAGTTTTAACAGTAAATAAGTCAACACATGACAGAAAACAGGGTCAAATAAATGTAATTGGGTCATTAAAAGAATAACAAAATTCTGTCATCATCTACTAAACATCAAGTCGTTCCAAAATTGTAAAATGTTGTTCTTTCTACACAAAATGTGAAATTTGGTTCGAACTTTTGTAGACTGCGTACAAAAACACCTTTGAAAACAAAAGTTTTGAAGTTTGAATATATGAAAACTTAAATGATATTTGAGATCTAATTTTCTTACAATTTATTAGTTTCCAAACAAAAAATAGGAAAAATCTACAGAAAAAAAAAAAAAAAAAAAAAATATATATATATATATATATATATATATATATATATATATATATATATATATATATGGATACATAATATTAATTTAAATTATAAAGAATTATGAAAAAAATAAAATCTTGTTAATAATAAAAATAAAATGTTGTTTTATTTATTTATTTTTTACATAAGCGATTCTTAATCCATTGAAGTTTTGGGATTCTTCCATCTTAACAATATTTAGCTCACACGAAGCTAATGTTTGGCTTCGGAAGATTTAAAATATAATGCACACGATGTAGTTTTGCTATTTTTATAGTGCATTGTGGTGATTTTGTCCTTTTTTTGTGCTTTTTAATTCCTGAAATGCTGTCCTCAATAAAGCAAGACAGGATTTTGTGCCCAAAGATTCATGGCTTAATGTGTTCCCGACATTTTTAGAAATAATATCTATACCCCTGGCCATAGCAGCCTTTGAATGTGTGCACTTGGCCTGCCTCATCAGAACACCCAAGACACCTTCCATCTTCTTCCATGCCATTTCTTGTATTAGGTATACATCAGGCAGTTCTCTGCTGGTGGTCATTCCAGGCACTGATGTGTCAAACTGTCAACTTTGTCATCACCCAAACAAAATCTCTTTTTTTTGTTTCACTTTTTCGGTCTCTTAAAAATAAACCAAACTTAAGTCTTTGCTCCAAAGCATTCAAGATTTAAGATTGTTTAAGTTGGAAAATTTAATTTTGCTAAAAAAGTAGTTAACAGGTAATGGAGCTTAACTATAACATAATTATAATTTAGTATCATAAAATCCTCTAAAAATACAAAGAAAAAAATATAGAACTAAAATATATTACAATTATTTCATTCAAATAAAAATAAAAATCATTTTTGACTGGCACAACAGCAGCACAGTTATATTTAAGCATAGTTTATGCATTTTGTTTATTTCCTAAGAGAAAGAGACATATTTTGTGGTAATCACAACCCACTACAAAAGTTTAAGTTTACCTATAATTTTCCTTTAACTCTTTAAGTCTCCTGAGTTATGAAGGGCAACCTCTGAACAAACTGAAACATATTTTCTTAAGGTCGCAGCCGTCGATAGCTTTTAGTTTGAGCCTGAATATAAAATTTAGCTGACATGCTGTAGAGTTGGAATAATATTTGCTAAGGTCTATTTATAGCAACTAAACACACCTGCACAGGTGACTAAAGTGAACTCTCATCTCAATTTATGTGACACCATTATAGGCTGGAACGAGATTTACACACACTGTGTTTCTCTGTCACTTACATGAGTACAGCTGCATCCGCGTCACCATGGAGATGCAGTCAGCCAATGACAGGCGGCAATTTTCCCTCCAGGGACCCTGCTGATTTGAGCTGGGGGGATCATGGGGGCGTAAACAGGAAGGAAGAACAAGAGGTGGGTGGATAGTGACAAATAAGAGACCGTGTGTAAATATATGCATGTATGTGTGTGCATCTGTGCAGGTATGTGCGTTCTCTCAGCTTTCTTTAGGTAGGCGGGGTTTACAGCGTATGCATTCTAGCTTGTTGCTAGGCAAAAACGGTATCCGTGGTTACCTTCATATCCAATCAGGTGTTAACCCATCTCTTTCATGTATGTATGTGCGTAAGTGATGAAAATATAAGCTTTCTTTCACGGTTATCGCTCCTGGGTTCTGAACGGTCTATATTTTCTCTGATAGTTGGCCACTAGAACTTAAATCTGGTCGTAGAAACAGAGCTCTGGTTTAGATTTAGATTTAGATTTAGGTTTAGGTTTAGGTTTTGGATTTGCAGAACTCATTCTTTAAACTGTAGGGAACAGAACTGTGTAGGCCATAGTCAGTTCATCTGTCAGAACTGTAGGAGTGTTACATTTGGTTTGATATGTGTGTTAAGTGTGTGTGCGTGTGTGTGTGTGCGTGTGTGTCCTCTCCTTCTGCCTTACAGAACCAAGTGACCGGTTGCTATGGGATCAGAGGCTTGACGACTGTTACCAAGGCCCAAAGGCAGTTATACATGAACCTAGTCAACCCAGAGACAAGAGACACAGAGAGAAAGAGAGAAAGGATGGTAAAAGGAAAGAAGATCTGTAGCTCAATTGGTAGAGCACTGTGCTATTAAGTGCAAGGTTGGGGGGTTCGATTCCCCGGGAACACATGATCTGTAAAAATTGATAGCCTGAATGCACTGTAAGTCGCTTTGGATAAAAGCCTCTGCTAAATGCATAAATTTAATTTTTAAATTAATTTTAATTTAAATGTTTAAACTTATAACCTCAAATATATATTCAGGTTCAGTATTATAAAATTCTCTACAAAATTTTAACTGTAAACTTTAAGTTTATTTATTTTTTTTTAAATCAAAATCATCCAAAACGGGCATGGATAAATTAATAATGTATCAAACTAAAACTAAACTAAGTTTGGATAAACTTATTACATACTGTAGGCCATGAGTGTCCATACAAAGAATTAATTACGATTAAACCATTATCAAACACAAATAACACTGTATAAAGAAAACATTTTTTGATTCTACAATCACAAAAGATAGTCAACCAGCAAAATTTAGCATGTCAGAGTCATGAGCTCATTGGTTATTTATAGATCTGTTTTTTTTTCTTCCTCACACAAAATTCCAGATTGCACTATGCACCTGCACATATACATGTAGACTGAACATGTAATACACACGATGCCTCCATATTCACAAATTCACATTTTTGTTGTTTACACATAAACGGCAATGGCATTGTGTTCAAAGACTTGCACTTTGAAACCCCTTTTCAAAAGTTTGCATTATCAGGCCCTCAGAACGCTGTTGTCATATAAACAAACAGGCAATCACAATTTTTAGTTGAAAACTGTCATGTAAATGGCCCATCAATAGATTTGCCGACAGGGTTTATTTACGCTAATTGTTTAATGCTGTAGAGATCGCATTTATAATTAAATTTATGTTTAAGGTATGAAATTATCAATAAATATATATTCATATTTTATATATATTATTAGAAGCCAGTCTAATAGCTTCCAAACGGGTAGTTTGATTATAGTTTAACTAATTTAAATTATTAGTAGCTTGTACAGTGTCAGATTTAGTGGTTAGCTGTACAAGAACATTAGCATTTCTCTTTCAAATCAGTTTCTTCCAGCAGTTGTGAATGCTATGCAAATACAATTCTTCTTCCCCTGTGCCACATAAAAAACTTTGTAAATGCACTGTTTTTAGTTTATATCCTCCAGCAAATGTGTCTGTGCCTCTATTGCAGCATAAAGATGGATTACATAAGAGTTTGGATTTGTTGCAGGTAAAATATTTCCAGATATTTGCTTTGGATTTTTGATTTGTTTGAACCGTTATGAGCATAAAAATGTAATCGGATGTGTTGGGGAAAAACACTGAAGCTGTGAGTTTATGAAAACACAGAAAATCAAGACATTTGAGCTGATTTTCAATCTGTTTCTTTCATTTTATTAATGTTGCTCCATGTATACAAGTACATATATCTCAATTCTTCCGTTTTATTTGTATTTTTTTTCATTTACCAGGGAATTTTTGGAAAGAAAAAGAATGATAGAGAAAGAAACAGAGAGAGAGAGAGAGAGAGAGACTTGGTGTGTAAATTCAAATGAAAAATCACCTGTAGCAACATTATTTCCACAGTAACCAAAAATACACAACAATGGGGCCAACCACTGACATGCAAAACACACACAGCCTCACGCATACCGATACACACAACGCTCACATTGTTCTGTCAGCATGTTGAGAGATCGGTGTGTGTAAAGTGTGTCCTGTTTGGTGAGTTTGGAGGTCTGCGGTCTTTCCCTCTGTCTCTCTGACTTCATGAAATCTGCTGCTTTCAAAGTACAGAAAGACCAATACTCCATTAACACACACACACACACACATGCAGAAAATACATGCTCATACCATGCATAACTCCATACACACACTCACTTCATACTCCCGGATCCCTCCACACATGTTCACACTTTAAATGAACTTTTAAACATCCAATTAAAGGGACAGTTCACCTTAAATTAAAGTTCTGTAATAATTTACTTATCTTCATGTCAAACCTGTATGACTTACTTTCTTACATCTAACACAAAAGGAAACATTTTGAAGAATGTTCACGCTGCTCTTTTCTTAGTAAAGTGGATGGGGACCAAAGGCTGTCTAGCTCCAAAAAGGACAAAATAGCACCATAAAAGCTTCACAAAAGGAGTCCATACGGCTTGTACACTATATTCCAAGTCTTCTTTGAATTTTAAATCGCTTTTTACTCAAAACCTTGCTTGACAGATCTAGTCCCCATTCACTTTTGTGCACGGAAATGAGCAGCTCATTCAGCTAAATTTCTTTCTTTTTGCATTCTCTGGAAGACAAAAAGTCAAACAGGTTTAGGTCATTTTTAGGTGAACTGTTCCTTTAAAAAAAAAACTAATAATGTTAACATTCAATTTTGTGCGTGTGTGTATGTGTGTGTTTGATGCATTATGCATTAACACTGATTTAGTTTCCACTGATATGTGAGAAAAAGAGAGAGAGACAAATGAATAAAGTAGGAAAGTCGGGGGATAAGCAAAGACACAATGCCAATCACTAACTAGAAAGCAGAAAACAGGAAATATGAAACGTATCGGAGGCTGGACTACTACTATTACTACTACTGTCACTCTCTCACACACACACACACACTCACACACACACCAACACACACACACACACACACACACACATATATATTAACCCCACACACTGCCATCACACTCAAATGGAGGGAAGTGAGATTTGGAGGGTGACAATGAATAAATTCCATGTTTTTTTCCACCCCTCACTGAATAGAGGTAGACAGAAAGGTGAGGAGAGATAAAGAGAGAGAGAGATGGGGGCTGGTGGTTTGTATCAAAGTTCAATTGAATATTAAAGATATCATCGTAACTGCCAGTCTTATTCACCATGATCATGTCCATCGCCAACACAATGATCAACGTCCAGCCTGTTAAAATCATTATTGTTACTAATATCATTATTCATAACTATAATTGATTATATAATTTAAAATGGGCGGGCTAGTTTTATTATTTAGATTTGATCTTGTTTTTCATTTGTCATTAATCTTGTCATTAACTGTTCCTTCTGTTAATCCTGCACAGTGACTGCTTGCTCCTTATTGGGGGCGGGGCTGGTCTCCGTGGTGATTGGCTCTGCAGGGGTCGATTCTTTTGCGGGCGGAGCCTCAGTTTTTTTAGACTCGGCGTCGGGCTTGCTCTCCGTCACTGTAGCTACAGGAGGGGCGGGATCTTTTGCAGCCTCTTTTTCATTGGCTGAAGCTGCAGAAGGGGCGGATTTATCTTCTGCTTTGGCAGGAGGGGCATCTGGACTCTTGGCGGGTTCTGCTTTGGCAGCTTCGCTGCTCTTGGCGTCAGAAGCTTTAGGAGCATTAGCGTTCGCCGCTGGCTCCTCCTTCTGCGCAGGGGCGGTGCTTTTCTCCTCCTCCTTGGGTGCGGTGGAATTGCTATCGGTGGTGGGTGTGGCTTCTTTGGCGGCCGCCGTGTCATTGGTTGTCTCAGTGGCAGCAGGAGCTTCCTCCTTGTTCTCCTTAGGAGCTTCTCCCTCTTCCGCCGACGCTCCCTCCGTCTTTGCGTCCTTCTCTTTTGCCTTCTCATCGTTCACATTGTATCCCTTCTTCTTTTTGCTCAGCTTCCCTCCCATTTTACCTCTGACATGTGGAAGAGAGAAACATGACAATCAACACTGGCTGCAATGACTCAGAATGAGTTGTTGAATTCACTAAAGGGTCCACTTCATTTTAACTCTAAAATCATAAATTAAATCTTTCAGCTACCTCTGTTGTTTCTCAAACAGCAGTGTGATTAAGGGTTTTTAAGAAATGGACCCTAAAACATTCAGACTTCTCCTTTAGAGTTTCAGATCTCAACAATGTCTCAGACTGTGTTCAGCTTTGCCAATATGCATGTACCAGTCTACAAGATGAGATTGTAATAAGAACTCAATAAGAATTTTTCCAAATTATTTGGGCTATCATAAAATATTTAAGAATAAACTCTATAATGCTATACCAAAAGGTTTTCAATCTTCTGGATGCCACAGACCCCTAAATATGACCACTTTTAGGGAGTCCCCAATGCTAAAATGTATCTATGGTTCATCTATAGTTTCTTTTATAAAGATCCAATTTATTCTATGAAAATATATTAGCATAATAAATATGCCTCAAATGGTATTTGGAAATAATTCTATTACATTGTTTTTTTTGTTTTTTTTTTACTTATTATAGTACTTTGATTGATTGATTGATTGATTTAGTGTAATTAAGTTTTAATTATTTAGTTTTTCTCTAAACCTTTCTACATAACATCTAGCATTCCTTTGCAGGCTCCAGATTCAAGACCCCTGATCTATATTATACTATACTATAGTAGATAAAATATCTTATGCTGTAGTGTGTTACACTATGCAATGCTATATTTTTAATACTGTACTATGTTAACAGTTATCTAATTTGTTTGTGTTTTTGATTCCGCAGGAATTTTAAAAGAAACATCAAAGACAAAGATTTAAAAGAGTTTTCTATAAAGCAATAAAATAAAAGCAATACAAATTTCTTCTGGGATTATTTGTGAAAATTCAAGTGTAGCATGTCACACACTACATGTCTTGCATAATCAGAATCACATTCGAAGAAAAATCTAATTCTTTTCTTTAAAAGGTACTAGGAAAAAAAAGCAAAAGATGGGATGAATATACTTCTGCTCTGGATTTATTTTAGTAAATACCCCTTAATCCTGAAACGGAGAGCTAATAAAAGCTCAGTAGGCTAATCTCAAATCTCTGAAACAGTCTGTCAGGGTTTCTATCATATTATGCATCAAAACTAGATCATTAATCAGTAATCAGACTCCAGCGCTGATAGTTATCTAGATAGATGGAGGGGGTTTTAGAGGATAGCATCTCTGAGCCTTACTACCTGCAATTCAGAACTGCAGTTACCAAGGCAACCGGGTGCTCACGTGACCGATTCCGAATATGGAGCTGTGCAAAACACATTCTCGCTCTCTCTCACTCCATTCTCCCTGTTGGCTGCTTTAGCGTTCCTGAGCTCAACAACCATCTGTGTAATGACACACTTGCACACACATACAGTTATTCTCCAGACAGAAGGAGAGCAGTAATCAAGTGAAACCAACATGTGAGTTGAGTTCGTGCACACACACACACACACATATGACAATGGAAACATGGAAAGTCTTCCCTTGCAATGTATAAGAGAACAATAGGCACTATCTGTCCCGTCTCCACTGAGTCAAGCAGACAGCAGCACGCTGTTTCAGCTTTAAACAATACGCTGCAGTGTGTGTGCGTCTGTGACATGTCTCATCTGTACAGAAAGCTTGAAATTCACTTCCTGTGTGAAACCTTCTAATTGGTAGAACATTCAATCCTGGTGTTGCTTGTAAACTGTCTATGCAGTGTGTACAAGTAGTAATCAAAAGCCCCATTGGCAAATTCAAACTAAAAGCAAAGGATGAACTGCACTTTTGGCTTCTTCTCCAGTACAGAGCCATGCAAAAAAAATGTTTGGGTTAGTGGAAGATTTGGATTTATTCTGCAATAATTTGAAATGCTCTGCTGTTTTTTTTCTTTTCTTTTCAGAATTTCTTGTGTGTTTTATTGCATGTTATTTTGTATTGTTTAAATCTGCACTTTATATTATTTTAAGTATTTTTTTGAAAAGCTATGAACAGCACATTCGATCAGTTATTTGATTTTATGTCACTTGTATACATTATATATATACACAAGAATACATTAAAAATAGTAATATTGTGAAATATTATTACAATATAAAATAACTGTTTTCTATTTTTTATATATTTTACATTTTAATTTATTGCAGTGAAGAAAAGTTGCATTTTCAGCAGCCACTACTCCAGTCTCATGATCCTTCAGAATTGATCCCTCTTACTATTATCAATGTTGAAAACAGTTTTGTTGCTTAATAATTCTTGTGGAAACCGTGATCCTTTTTTCAGGATTCCTTGATGGATATAAAGTTAAAAATAACTTGTATGATAGTGTAGCTGCACACACACATATATATATATATATATATATAGCTAGCTGTATTGCCATATAAATGTGTGTAGCCTTGAATCCCAAATTGCTTATGTAACTCTAAAACTCCAACACACACACACACACACATTAGGCTAAAGGCAGAGGAGGGGGTTGAGAACTGGAGCAGAAAATCTGACCCAATCACTGTGCTGTAACAGCAGCAATGCATTTTGGAAGCAAACACACATTCATGGTTTCATATTCAAATACAATAAACTAACTTTAGATATGGACAATGGCACGTATATTACCTAATTAAGACTACATATTCAGATATTATGCTTTTTTTCCCCAGTATGTTGGTATTATTAGATGCCTCTCAGTCAGTATTTTAATCATTTATTGGCTTGTGTTGTGTCGTGGCTGAACACCTGTTTGTGTGCAATGGACTTAATCTTGCTAATCTAAATATTATGGACCCTAAATATCTATGTGTACATTTCAGAAAAAATAAACACAAATGAGTAGAAGATAAGTTAATAAAACATATCCTCATTCACCCTCGTAGTATAATCTGTTTTATGTGCATTTGTGTGCTTGTATATTGAATACAGACACTGTTCTTTTAACTCCACATCAACAGGAGGCAGTGTGGAGCCACATCTTTGAGATGTTTTGTTGAGGACTGGAGAGGATAATGTGATAGGTCAAAATTTATAACATGCTATAATAACTTTAGATCTGTCCTCCAACCTCAAATACACACATACACACACAAGCTCTTAACCCAAGAGATGTACTCAAACAAAACGCACACACACACCAGCACATTGTTGGCTAGGGCTCAGGCCTCTACGTAAACAGCAGCTCAGGCTAATGAATAACTCCAGAACACTGAGTAGACCGGGAAACTAGAAGCTCCTTTTTGTTTGATGGGTCGAGATGAATTGAAGAATAAATATGCAGTGATGAGTCATATGATATTTACTGTGATTGTGTTTGTTGAATTGATTATTCTTGTTAACACAGAGCAGGAGTTAAAAGCCAAATGTTGGATGTGCTTTCAGGATGACAGACAGTGTGACTGTTGAGAGAAAGAGTCGGACATATTTCACTCCAGGTAATTGTTTTGTTTAATTTCTAATCCCCCCCCCCCCCCCCCCAAAAAAAGACCATAACTGTGTGTGTCCAGTAAGTGCTACTTCCTTCTTGATTCTTCCTGATCATTGAACATGGTTTAGACTGTTATTAACCATCAGAGAACCATTAACTGCACACTGTGGAACTAAAATCAAAACAGGAAACATGAATTCCACCTGCTATAAGCAGTTTATTTGTATATTTTTAAGTCCATAATTCACTAAAGGAATTACTGTGCAAATTAGTAAACAGCATGAATGCTTGTTGTGAAGGACAAGGCGGACTACTACAATTTGTCATACTTTATCCAAGCACTTTATTTGGCACTTTTAAAATATATTTGACCACACCACCTGTCTGAGTGCCTTGTTAAAGCACTCATATCTGTTATTTATTAAATTATTGCTGTCATAATCATTTGAAAATGTACACAAACATCCTAAAATTTGATTTAATTATTCTGCAAGAACTCTGACATTCAAAAGTTTGTGGCCAGTATAATTTTATTTTAAAGAAATCCCAAATTGTATTGATCAAAAGGGCACAATTCCATTCCATTTTAAAATATACATTTAAATATACATATTTAGAATAAATTCTATTCATTTAAACTGACTATTCATAAGACAGAGAATCTTGAAAAAATTTGTCACGGGTTTCCACAAAACTATCGAGCAGCTGTTTTCAACATTGATAATAATAAGAATTGTTTCTTGAGCAGCAAATTAGTATATTTGTTAATTAGTAGGTACCAGCGATTGCAACACTGAAGACTTAAAATTCATATTTTCCATAAGGAACAAATTACATTAATGACATATTTTTCAAATATATTACAATAAAAAAGTGATTATAAATCATAATATTTTTTTCATAATATTGTATGTTCTTTAGTGTATTATGGAGTGCATTATTCATCAAGTAAATGTGCATGAGAGCATAAGAGACAAACTGGTCTTAAAATCTTACGAACTCCAAACTAGATAATGAACTAAAAAAAATGTGTATCTTGAATAAATGTGCTGTTTACATCTGTTTGAACCCCCAGTAAATGGAAAAAACTTCCAGTTTATTGAGTCTAAAAAATATAAGATAAACCTAGTATTATGACAAGAATGTGCCTTGAGCCTTGATTATTCACATTGTATTGTTTTTACAAGGTCATAATTTTATGGTTATTTTGTTGAATGTGAAGAAAGTATCAGGACCGTGTGTGTGTGTGTGTGTGTGTGTCAGTCCATTTAACTTTGACTTAGAAATGTCTACTTCAGGAACATAAACAGTAGAGTGAGGGAAGATTTGAAATGAACACTACTGCATTAAAACAGTCTCACAACCAGTACTAAGATAAATAGAGTTAAAATGGACAGACAGAGAGAGAGCAAAGAAGACACTGGTTCATTCCAAAATCCCTAAGTGTGTTTCAACAAGAGTGTTTGGAAGTGCTGAGGAGGTTTACTACCTCATTTGGACAGTGTCTTGAGAACTGTGAAAACTTTGACCTGGTAAAATCCTTCATCCTACACACACACGGCCATCGCTCAGGATGGAAATTGCTCTAATGAAAACAACGGCGAGGGAACATAAACACCGCTGGCAGACAAAAACACGCTCGCACACACAAAGACCTTGAGATTCTTTCTTGAGTAGTGCACAGACTCCACATTATTCTGATGACTGTTTAGCGGCTCACTGATGGTAAAATGCACTTTGACTTTGAGTGTGTGTGTTTGTGTGTGCACGCATGTGTGTTTATTTAAGGCTGTCATGTCTCCTAAAAACTGGAGCCAGTCTGAGATAGAAACACACACACACACACACACACACACTATCCTTGAGCCTCACCCTGAGTTGCAGCCTTGTGTCTATGTGTGTTTCAGGATAGTGGGAGATTTGATTGTGTCTTTCGAATACAAACATCCATAAATCACATAACTGACAGATGCCTAATGAATGAAATGAAATGTGAGCTTCCTCACTTGAGCATACACATAAAAATGTATACTGCATCTTTCTTCAAGTATCTTAATTTGTTATATCTTAATAACTTAATAATATCTTAATAATTTTAATAAAACAAGTATGCTAATTCTATTAGTGACAAAACTGTCGGTTGTGATTGAAATGATACCACAACCGAGGGATAGTATGGAAATTATTTATGGATAACAACATAAATAATTTCTACACAATAAATGTCAGGCTTTATTTAGACTGTCATAGTTTCACAAACTGTAATAATTTATGATTGATTTTCATAATTTAAATTTGAATGTCCAGCTTAGGTATAAAGATAAAACAATAAAATGTATATATAGAACACATTTCAAAAACTGCAAAAAAAAATAAGAAGAAGAAGAATAAAAATTTAAAAAAAAAATGAAGTTTTCAGTAAACAGTAAAAAAAAAAAATTGAAATCTTTAATAGAAATGTTTGCACATATATGTGGTGTTTTTTAAAAAAAAAAACATTAACTTTTGTTTCATATATAGGATTTCATATATGACTTCATGAAGTTTAAAAAAAGGCCATATATTGTCTTAAACATCTGAGATTTAGGCTTAGTCTAAACATAACCCACAGGAAACCAGAAAAAAAGGACACATACAAATCCACACAGTGTTTAATGTTTTCATTCTTGTGGGAAATTTGCTGGCCAAACAAGAAGCATCTGCATTGTTCATTAGGCCTTGATTATATAGTCGATGTCCTGAACACAGCACAAAGGTTTTTTTTAAATATGCCTTTACTCCTGTCTGTTCCTTTACAAGGTTCTATACTGTAAATACATAATGATACCAGACTACATTTAACACTCTCAGACAGCTGACATGTATTAATATTTGATGTCATTTATACATTTATGTGTTTTGGTCATTGTCATATTTAGTTCAATGCTCTCATCCAGCACTAATGCTGTGTTTTGTGTGTATCTCTCTCCAAGGGAGTGTAACAGACAGGTGGGGTCAGTGGGGGTCAGGCCTTTGATTGGCTGTTGCCGTAGGACTCATAGGAGAGCTGCCATTCTGGCTCATTCTTACACTTTCTTCAGGTCATCACCATGGCAACCCAGAGAGAGATTCCATGATGACACACACAATATCAGAATCAAGGAATCTCAGCTGCTGCTTACCCAGGTAACAGATGATCATTAACACATAACCATAGAAAGAAATGAACACGTGAAGTTACCCTGCATCTTGTGGGTTGATATGAAGATATTTAGAAAAATGTTTCAACTTTTTTATCCATTCAATACTATACTATAAATATCTGGCAACACAAACGAGTCAAAATCCTGTGATTTCTTCCTCTGCAGATACAGAAAAGACACAACTCTTAAATGCATTTAAATACATTATTAACAACCAGTCGTTCAGTTTGGTTGCATACAAACTGTGTAGAGCTTCTGTAAATGTAGTTGTCACTACCTGCTTTTTGAGTCAATTCGGTTGCTGTCACTGTGTGTATACAGAACAGGATTAGGCACTAAATGACAACCGATTGAGATGCAATGTGTACGTATAGGCATAATTCTAAAAGCCAAATAATTATTCAACAAAAATGGAAAAGTGAAACAATACCAAACTCAGTGGCTCAGTTCTACTGCTCCTCATAAAGCCACAGATCACCTTCAATACACTGCACACAGGCCGCAATGCATGATGGGACAGAACCTGACTAGTGACTGACACTAAAACTTATCAAGTTCTGCAAGCACAACTAAGGCTGCCTGAGGAAAACATCAAATAATAAAAGGATGCTCCACTAATCTGAAGTAGTTAACAACGGTGTGACAGAATGGGTACGTAGACTTTGAAAATCTTTTTTTAATTTTTTATTAAGTGACAAGTCTAAAAATAACAGTGATTTTGAATGCATCTCTAATTCGGGACCGTCTCAGATGTTCTTGAGTTATCTGTCCCCTTCAATGATCTTCCTCAAACAAACACACAGACACACACTCAAAGCCCTGTTTGGCTAAACTGTCTCTGTCTCTATCTCTGTCAATGCCATACTGTCTCTCTGCCTCCTTCCTGTCTCTCTCTTGCTTTCAGGTCTGTCCTGCTCTTCTTCTGACAAACACTGAAAACTGTGATCGCAATCATCTAAACATTCAGATGAAAGCACCTGGTGCACTGAATTCAGAATTAGATTTTAGAGGGCAAAAAAAAAAAAGATGTTGATTTGTGGCACACTTGATGTAAAGTACTTATACATATATTCGGTTGCCATGATGTTTCTAGTTTTGCCTGATTGCTAGGATGTTGTGAGCTATTGGCCAACAAGGATCCAGGTTCAAATCCAGCCCTGTTTGGTTCTCTCTCTCTCTCTTCCACTTTCCTCAGTGATGTGATTTTTCCATTTTCCATTTTCTGACCAATGAATTGCCAAAATGTGAGGGGAAAAAACGGTGGTGTTTTCAAGTGCATTTACTTCATTTCAGCCAGGGTCAAAAATTATAACCCAAGAAGCACTAAGCAAGTGTTGGCAAGTATATGTGGTGAAATTTGCTAGCTGCCCAATAACTGGCTCCTGTGTGTTTTACAGTGAAATGCGGCACTGTGTTTATTTACACATGACCAGCTGAAGATTCAGAATCCCTCAGTGGCTCGGTTCACAGTGAATGCTGCATCAAGCATACTTCATCTCTGAAAGTTTGGGTCGCTTAAAACGTGCATTTTAAAACGCAACATCCTTATCTTCCCAAATTTGTAATCAGAAACAATTATAAATCTGTTTTCAACATTATTATTATAAAATACTTTTTAAATTATTATTTTGTTTTTTTATTCACTATATAAAATAGTATTGTATTATAATTAACAATAATATTTCTTCATTAAATTAATTTTTACAATATAAACTATATATTTTTATATATATACAGTACAGACCAAAAGTTTGGACACACCTTCTCATTCAAAGAGTTTCTTTATTTTCATGACTATGAAAATTGTAGATGTGTTAATTCACATGTGTCAATTCATAGTTTTGATGCCTTCAGTTTGAATCTACAATTTTCATAGTCATGAAAATAAAGAAAACTCTTTGAATGAGAAGGTGTGTGCAAACTTTTGGACTGTGTGTGTATATATATATATATATATATATATATATATATATATATATATATACACGTTGTTGTTGAATGGTCAAGAACTGGTTTTCCTTCTTTCTTTCTTTTCTTCAGATGCTGAACACATGTCTGTGTCCTTCTGCTCTGTAAATATATGCAAAATAAATAAATATCCATTCTTTCTCAGCTCTTTGACTGAAACCTGACTGTAAAATTCATCTTACAATTATTTGCAATCATGAACTACCCAAGATAATACAGGTCATTCTCACTCTCACTGCTTTCTCAGTCTTGCTCTCCTCTGCAATTGCAACACAAAAGTCCAGCTGAGCTTGAAACTGGGCGTCTCGCACTGACATGAATCACCGGACTGCTCTTTTTGTTTCTGTGGGTGACCTAGTCCAGGGAATCTCACTCATTTTAAAACACACATTTAATCAAGATAATTGCTAATTCAACTCATGAGCGCTCAGAACCAAAACTGCAGATCTGTAAATGTTGGCATTTAGTCATGCAGGTTTAATAATGTTTTTGGTGGCTGAGTGGCTCCTGCAATAGTTGCCTTCAGGCTTTTTTGGCTTATTCAATTGCACTGGACATATAAATGAGACCTGGAATGATGTAGACATTCATTTATCTCTCTCTCTCTCTTTCTTTCTCAAGCTTGCACACAGAGAGGGAGATATGCTGTTTCCATAGTGTAGCAACCATTATAACAATGTTTTATGGCATCAATCCAGTTCACGGAAGTTCAGTAATCAATAACAAATATGTTTGAAATAGTTTTACACTGTACATTTTTTTTTATTGCGCTAACACCTAACTATTTATTTTGGTAGGGTTCTGAACATTTAAATCTCAACAATTTGGCAAATGGATACCTCAATTATCAGGCAAAATCAGCGCTCAGTTCTCTTGTTGATTTGATATTTCCAGGTTATAACGCGTGACTCATTCAAGCGGGGGTTTATTGGTCCGTGTGAACGTGAGGATTATGATCACACCGCCCGCTCTTTTTCTCAAATGCACCTCCATCCCATAATATCGACTCTTATCCAGAAGGGGGGGGAAAAAAGCATGGACGCCATTTGGGCGGAGACGTTTTGCACAGTGTGATTTCAGTGTGCGGGGATCTGAACGCTAGATCTAACACATCCCAATCCACCCCCCACCACCACACGAACCCTCCTCAAGAGAGGCGAGCACGAGCGCACGGTCACTCGGTTCATTGTCTGCACCATCGCCGTGAAAGGAAAGTAGATTCCTCTACAAACAGAATTTTGATGTTGAACACATCTGCAGGAAAATAATATTTCAATCATAAATACAATTTGTAGAAAATGTGAGAGATAGAAGGTAAAAGCATCAGTTGTCTATCCACACCCTACGCGCAATGCGCATGTGCTCTGCAGAGACAAAGGATCAGGCAATTACGATTGTAGCTTAAAATAATAAATAAACTAATAAAGGCGCGTTGATATCGAGATAAAAAACCCTGTTCACTGTACATTAGAGACAGAGTCTCTTTGACATCGTATAGCATCACAAATGGTCTCTATCTATCTGTCTATCTGTCTGTCTATCTATCTCTCTCTCTCTCTCTCTCTCTCTATATATATATATATATATATGTGTGTGTTTATGTGTGTATGTGTGTGTCTGTGTGCGCGCTCGCTCGTGTGTGTGTGTGTGTGTGTGTGTACAAAGAGTATAATTAATTATAAGGATTTATCTTGTGCATATTATTTACAAGCTCTCCGACATTATGTGTGTGTGCGTGCGTGTGTGGGTGGGTGAGTGTGCGCGCACGCGTGTGCACCAGTTAGACAGCGCTGCAAAATGTGTGCCAGCTCTGACAAAAGAGGACGGTGGGCATAAATCAATAAATTGTAAAGAGCAGCATTTACTTTGGAAACGTAACCAAAACCATTACTATTACCACACAGTCTACAAAACATGGCTCGGAAAATCTAAAATAAACGTATGCATACGCAATATTAGAATACTCCTTAATTCATCTTATGAGCAATTTTCATTCAAATCTTTGCTTTTAAATAATAATAAACAGCGAGAAAGCTGCGGCATGAAGGTGCAGAGACCGCTCTTGTCTGTTCAGAACACGCCCCTCTCCACTCATCTGCGTAAATTCCGTGGCTTATTTATTGAAATCTTTGCGTGCATCTCAAAAATCATATAAGCTCAGATAATTAATACTCCATTCACCCGCTGAATGACGTGCTGAAAGTACACTTGATTTCGATATTGCCCCGGTTCATTACCGTGAGCTCTGTCTCTTCGATTTGGAGCCGCTCTTATTAATCAGAGACGCTCTAACTAGACAAATTCTTCATGTAACTGAGGCAGAGAGTTTATTTAATCTACTAAAGGATTGAAAGACTCTTACCGTCGGCGGTGGGCTTTCCTGTCACTCCTGTCTCAAGTGTGGGCTGTTTTTCCCAATGTCTTTTTTTCCTGTGCGCGTGGTTTCGGCGGGGTTTAACGGGGCTGTGCGGTGTGTGTCTTGCACTGCATTTCTCGCGCGCACACTCGTATTCGGTTTGGGGGACGGGGGACGGGGGCGCGCGACGCTCTGCGAGCCACTGAGGACGAGACACGGCAGCGCGCCGCACCGTGATCAAATGTGTTGTGACTTATCAGAAGAATAAAAAGAACAAAAATAAAGTTACAAAAATAAGTTGTTGTTTTTCTGTTTTAATATAACTGTAATGTTCCCTTGTGAATCTGGTAGTTATAATTCTGGTCAATGTGTGAAGAATTCAGAATTTTTCATTCTTAATTCACACCAGCAAATATGGAAATATAACCCGTTTACGTTCACGCTCGTGCGAACGGGACAGTAAAATGCTCTTTCATTATTATTATTTTTTTTTTTACTTTGCGCGCCCTCTGGCGGCATCAGTTTATAATGTAACGAACATAAACAGAAAATTATGAGGTGAATACAGAGTTGTAAAAATACAACAACAACAAACAACAAAAATTTCCTTTTTCTAATGATAAATAAAAAATGCTGTCTATAAATATACCTTAATAGAAAATAGCAATGGGAAATATAATGTGCTTAAATAAGACTGGCTCGTATAACTCAAGTGCTTAAGAAACCCACCCTCAACCCATCTCTTTTAGAGAACTACAGACGAGTTTCCCTTCTTCCTTTCATTGCAAAACCACTTGAATGAGCTGTTTTCAACCAAGTCTCTGACTTTCTCACACAGAACAACCTTCTTGACAGCAAACAATCTGGCTTCAGAAGTGGGCATTCAGCTGAGACTGCCTTGGTCTCAGTTGTTGAAACCCTAAGACTGAACAGAGCAGAATCCAAATCTTCAGTACTTCTTGCTTGATCTGTCTGCTGCTTTTGACACGGTTAACCAACAGATCCTCCTGGCCACCCTACTGACAAAGGGCATCTCAGAAACCGCACTCCAGTGGTTTGAGTCTTACCTATCAGATAGGTCCTTCAAAATATCTTGGAGAGGTGAGGTGTCCAAGTCGCAACATCTATCTACTGGGGTGCCTCAGGGCTCAGTTCTTTGGCCACTTCTCTTCTCTGTCTACATGACATCAGGTTCTGTCATTCAGAAACATGGCTTTTCATACCACTGCTATGCTGATGACATTCAACTCTACCTTTCATTCCATCCTGATGATCCGACGGTAGCTGCTCACATCTCAGCTTGTCTAACAGACATTTCTTGCTGGATGAAGGACCATCACCCCATCAACTCAACCTTGCCAAGACATAACTGCTTGTGATTCCAGCAAACCCATCGTTTCATAACAATTTCACCAACAAGTTAGGCACATCAACCATAACCATAAAAAACAGCCAGAACAGCTGACTTTCTCAAACCACATGTTTCTTTTCGTGTATTAACTATAAAAAAGACCCCTAACATTAGCTTGCTCAATTCTTTTTCTATTATGTTTTATTTGTATTTATTATATAATTTAAAAGCCCTTGCTATGTGTACTGTGCACACACATCCGAAGTGTGCGCGCGCACACACACACACACACACACACACACACACACACACACACACACACTGTGAGCACACACCCGGAGCAGTGAGCAGCCATTCATGCTGCGGCGCCCGGGGAGCAGTTGGGGGTTCAATGCCTTGCTCAAGGGCACCTAAGTCGTGGTATTGAAGGTGGAGAGAGAACTGTACATGCACTCCCCCCACACACAATTCCGTCCGGCCCGAGACTAGAACCCACAACCCTTCGATTGGGAGTCCAACCCTCTAACCATTAGGCCACGACTTCCCCAATCTTCATTATCTTCATTTGTAAGTTGCTGTGGATAAAAGCATCTGCTAAATGACTAAATGTAAATCCAAGTAATGATTGTTTTGCTCAGATACTGTAATTAAAAGTCAAATCAACTGTGTAAAATTACAAAATGTTCATACGTGGGAAGGGCATTTCAAGTTGAGTAGTTGTTCTTTCTTAATCTTTTTATTGAACTTTTACAATATTAACATGATAAAGGTACAGGTGAGTAGTAAAAATAAATAAATAGAACAACTCCCACTTCATGAGTACTTATTTTAAACACAAAATAAACATAAAACCATCAATACATGCAAATAATTATTTACATGCAAATAATTGACATATAATAATTGTAAACTTTGTTCACGAACCTTTCTTTTGAAAAAGCTACATTACATACAACAGTTAAAAAAAAGTTAAGTGTTTAAGGTTCTGTAGTGCTCAGGGTTTGTACTGTATGTAGACTAGTGCTTCATGATTGAGATGAGATTCTCATTCTCACTCAATAAATATAGCGTTACAAATCATCTTTAATTTAAGTTTTTATATAATTAAGTATAAATGGTGTGCACTCCCTCTGTTTTGATAATGATAATTAGAGGTTGTTTGTTTATGCAATGGGATCTCTAGAAATTGCTGTAACCAAGAGAATACGATTATGACAGCCACCAATGGATATGATGTGATGTTATTTAACAGAGTTAATTTAAATGCATTTAAATACACAATTTCATACACAACAAATAAGCATCATTGCAAGTGATCAATAAAATCAGTGAATAAATCAATTAATATTGTATTGAAAGTTTGTACCATCTAGATTGTTAGATCACAGAGTGTTGCTTTTGAAAAGAAAAACATTAGTCCTTTCAAATATTTGTTAGCCCAAAACCCAGCATAGAGAGGCTGAGTGAATGTGGTCTGGACTCTGTGGATGAGGGTCATTGTGTCAGAGACGCTGTAGAAGGACAGAGTTCCTGCACTGTGATCCACATACACTCCTATTCTAGAGGAGCTGGACACTACAGGGAGTTTAGTCAATCCGTTATTGTGCCAGATCGACCAGCTGGAGTCAGAGCAGTACAAACTCCAGGACTGATCATTACAACCAAACTCACACTCCTTTACCCATCCCTTCCTGCTGATTCTCTTATATGACACTGATATACCCACCCAACCACTCCACTCAACCTCCCAGTAACAGCGTCCACACACACTCTCTCTACACAACACCTGAGGAAAACCATCAAATCTGTCTGGATGATCAGGATACAGCTGTTCTTGACGAGTGTATTCAATCACTCTGTTCTCTTCAGACAGTACCAGGTTTTTATTCACTGTATTTGGATCCAAAGTGAGCTGATGGGAATCTGATGAAGATAAAACACATTATCTGCATATATCAAGTAATACAAGACTTTCAAACATAAAAAATAAAACATGTAAATCAAGAGTGTTGTGTAGAGTTCAGCACAGTTCATTCTGATTGACGAAATGTAATAAGAATTAAAGTCTGCCTCTTTATATGCATGTATGATTATAGAAACTTACATTTGAGGAATTCCTCACGAGTCTCGGGTTCAGAGGTGGGTATGATGTAGATGTTTCTCACTATGAAAATAAACAGACACTTATGGTAAATATAGTAAAATAAAATAATTCTCTTTTTACATGATATCATTTTATGTCAGGAAATTTAAAGCTCACCTCTACCAGATAACATTTCTATTTCCTCTCTGAATAAATGCTCCAGTTTCTCTCTCAGATGAGACACAGATTTTTCAACATCACTAAAAGAGAGATGAGAACTGATGCTGGGTGAGTTAGGAGATGCAGGAGGAACAGAGAGAGACTTGAAACTCTACACAGACCAAAAAAAAAAACACAAGAGAAACACCAGACACATAAGCATTAGAAACGCAATCTCTGTACAACATATTCTTCCCTTCATGAAGATCACTCTCCTGTCTGTCAGATCTCTGTTACCTGGAGGAAACGGATGTGATTGTCTGTGTGTGAAAGCTGCTCCAGCTCAGCGTCTCTCCTCCTCAGATCTTCAATCTCCTGCTTCAGTTGCTCCAGTTGTCCTTCAGCTCGACTCACTTCAGTCTTTTCCTGATCTCTGATCAGCTGTGTCACCTCAGAGCGGCTTCTCTCAATGGAGCGGATCAGCTCAGTAAAGATCCTCTCACTGTCCTCCACTGCTGTCTGTGCAGAGCGCTGTCAGGACACACAGAGAGAGAAGCATCAGAATCAGTCCATTCACTCAGCTCTTCCTGCTACCTCACACAGTCTGTTCCCCACAGTGGACTTCAGTGGGACTGAAAGAGCTCCAGCACTGGCTCCTCACTGACTGACTGGAGGAGAGTCCTAACTGAGTCTGAAACAGCTCTTCAGCAGCCAGCAGCTGTTCTTCTGCTCAAAACTCACCTTGTGAGACTCTACAGCCTCTCTCAGCTCCTCAATATGCTTCTGTCTCTCCTGGATTCTCTGCTGGTTTGTCCTCTGCGTCTCCTCCAGTTGTCTCTGTATATAGTCAACATACAATTCATTAATCCTTGTAGAGAATGTCGCAAAGAACAGTTAAAAAAAAAACAGCAAATAAGCGGAGAAACTACATTTTCTGTAACTAGTTATAACTGTTTTAAAATGATCTTCCATTTTGCACCTATTACGTGATTACGAAGAGACATTTATTATTCAGCATAATTGAGTTTGTACCTGTTTCTCAGTCCTCTCTGCAGTAGCTGATACAGTGTCGTGGTCTTTGTGTACATCTACCATACACATATAACATATACACTGCTGATCAGTACGACAGAAAATCTCCAGCAGTTTATCATGTAGAGGACAGATCATCTCCTGCAGTTGTCCAGTGGCATCAGTCAATTTGTGTCGCTTTCCAGAGTGAAATTCTTCATGACGTTTTAAATGATTTCGACAGTAAGATTCCAGACACACCAGACAAGATTTGATGGCTTTACATCTTCTCCCAGTACAGACGTCACACTCCACATCTCCAGATCCAGAGTAACACTGAGCAGGACGAGCAGCTTGGCGTTTTGTCTTCTTGAGTTTCTCCAGCACTTCAGCCAGTATTGTGTTTTTACCTAAAACAGGTCTTGGAGTGAAGGTCTGTCTGCACTGAGGGCAGCTATAGACTCCATTTTGATAATCCTGATCCCAGCAGTCTGTAATACAGCTCATACAGTAACTGTGTCCACAGGGTATAGTCACTGGATCCTTTAGTAGATCCAGACAGATTGAACAAGTGAACTCATTCTGAGCCAAAGAAACACTGGATTCTGCCATTTTACTGCACGCACTCACAGCTGGAGAGACATTCGCAACAGTTCGACAGCAGTTTAATTTCGATTTCGCTGAACTGAAACATTTCCTGGTTCCGAAACGTGTGCAAAAGTCATAAAACAGGAGCACTAGATGGCAGTCTTATACAGAAACTCTCTATAAGAGGTAATGATATGGGGTCAAAATAATGCCGTATATATACAAACATTAAAATAAAATAAAGAACTGCATAAGAAAATAAAGTTTTTGGAGAAAAAAATGAAGTTTTGCAAACAAAAATAGAGAATTGAAAAACATAAATGAAACCGCACGAAAGCAATGATTTTGCAATACATATTTTCCATGGTCATATCTATTAATTTATTTGCAACACTGCTTTTATTTTGCGTGTCAGTGTAGTTTGAGCTTGTGATACCGTTTTCCCTTTGTGCTTCACTTTTCTGCGTGTCTCGATGTGTTGCACTGTTTTGACGTGGGGGCGGGGCCAAGGGACGGGGGCGTGTACAACATGACTCCCTGGAAGTGACGCCATCGGCCCGAGACGCAGCTCACTGTTTTGTTGAGCACAGGGGGCAAGGAACTCGACCGGAAGTTGAAGTCGGGTGGGGGCTGCCATCTTTTAGCAGAACTTCACTTCATTTTGGCGTCACTTTGACAGCGAATAACTTTACATCTGAGGCGTTTAAAGACTCCGTTTGTCCATTATTTATTTCTAAAGATACACGACAATGTATAAAGGGCTCCATTACCTTCTATGTTACATTATGGCCCCGTATAAACAGTTTTTGTAAAAAATAGGCTAATATAGCCTAATAGGCTCGTCTCTCTTTCGCATTACCGTACAGACAGGAGGAGAAGCTCGCAGGCAATTAACTTAATATGGCGTACTGGCGTTACATTTTAAAATACTATACAAAATAATTAATCAGAATACTTAATCCTGCTCACTCACGACAAAGAACTCCCCGCTCAAGCTCGCCGTCTCTGCAAGATTAACGATGGCAGTTTGCACGCACAGCCACTTAGAAGATTTACATCTGGCAGACAGGTTGCTGACGTCGTCAAGCTTCGTTTGAGTCTGTGCGTCAGAAACAGAAGTGCTAAAAAACGCTAAAAATAATAATAATAATAATACATTTTATTTAAAGGCGCCTTTCATGGCACTCAAGGACACCTTACACAATTCATTAAAAAAAAGACATTACTCAATCAAACCAGTACAACAACAAACATTAAATCACATAAAAGCCTGCCTAAACAGATATGTTTTAAGACGAGATTTAAAAACTGAGAGACTAGAACTGTTGCGAACTTCTACAGGAAGAGAGTTCCATAAATGGGGAGCAGCAAAGCCAAAAGCTCGTGACCCCAGAGAAGTTGTCCGAGTGCGTGGCTGAACAAGTGTAAGTGCAGAAGCAGATCTTAGAGTGCGGGAAGGAGTGTGTATATGAAGAAATGGGCTTCACTTGTCTCAATTGAGTTCCAATGGGGTCGCTGTGTCCATTTCTTTTACTGTCTATGGTTGAGCAGAGGCTTGCGAGTGGATCGTTTCCTTTTATTCAGTAGCATTAAAACATGCATGTTTTCGTTTTATTTACTTTATTAACAAATGTATATGTGTATTAGCACTGTTTGTTCAAGTTAAAGAAGTTGTTACCATGAATATCTGGCGTTTATTTCTCTCAGTCTGCACACTTTAATAGCATTAAAAAGTGTTTGGATCATTTGGTTAACTGCTTGTGTATTAACAGTGTTTGTTTAAAATCTCTTAACATGTGGGATGATGCCAGCACACAGAAGCGTTCTTTGTTCACATTAGTTCAGAGTTACTGCTATTTTTAATGTAAAATAATGCAATTAAACACTTCATAAACTATAACTTCCATCGTTAAAAAGGTCTTCGACTCAAGTTTCATATTGATCTCGACTTCATTTTTCATTTACATAACTCATGGCATAATTTAATAAATGACTGTCACTGTAAGATAAAAAAAAAGAAGCTTGAGTCTTTTTGGTTTAGTTTTGTTGTGGCCACGAGTTTAAAGAATAAACAAACCCGCCTGACCAGAGCAACCTGAGGTTATCAAAGATTGATCAAATATTTTTATCCATCCCACAGTCCGTTGATAATGTCTTTTTATGTAATTAAAAAAAGGAAGTAAGAGGAAGCAGAAGAGGGGTGAGCGTGGAGGTATCTGGGCTAGGCTAACGGCTAACCCACACAAGCCATCTATCCCCACCATCGTACTGGCTAACGTACGCTCTTTGGACATTAATCTGGACTATATCCAATTACTACGTTCAACTCAGCTGACTGTAAGAGACTGTTGTGTTTTTTTGTTCACGGAAATATGGCTCAGCAACAGCGTTCCAGACTGCGCTATTCAGCTTGACAAGTTGATGTGCTATTGAGCAGACAGAGCTCTCTCGGCGGCAGTCTTTGTGTTATCAATGACATGTGGTGCAGCGATGCTGTTGTGTTCTGCAAACACTGCTCACCCCTGCTGAAGTTTATGATCATTAAGTGTTGGCCGTTCTATCTGCCGAGGGAATATACTGCCATACTGCTCGTTTCGGTTTACATTCCCCCAAACAACATCAACTGCAACAGGAACGATGCACTGCACCAGCACATCAGTGAGCAGCAGACAGCACACCCTGATACTTTTCTCATCATAGCTGGGTATTTCAACCATGCTGACTTAAAGAGTGTGTTTGCAAAAATACACCAACACATTAACTTTTTAACACGAGGTAATAACATTTTAGACTTTGTTTACACCACACAGAGAGAAGGTTACAAAGCCCTCCCCATCCCCCACCTCGGAGCCTCAGACCACATCACTATCATGCTAATGCCTGCATACAGTCAACTCATTAAAGTCACCAAACCAGTTCAAAAACAGATTCAAGTGTGGCCTGAAGGATCGTCAGGGGCTCTTCAAGACTGCTTTGACACAACTGACTGGAATATGTTTAAGCAGGCTGCCACATACAATAACACCACTGACCTCCAGGAGTACTCAGAGACTGTCACTAGCTATATCAACAAGTGTATTGATGATGTAACAGCCACAAAGACAATCAGTGTACAGGTCAACCAGAAGCCGTTGATGACAGGGAAGGTCTACAGGTCCTGAAGGTCTACAGGTCTTGAAGACACAGAACATTGCCTTCAGAACTGGATATGAGGTGGGCCTGAGAACAGCCAGGGCCAACCTGTCCCGCAGCATCAGAGAGGCTAAGAGACATCACTCCAGGAGGATAGCCCATCAATTCAGCAACAGCAGAGCCTGTGGCAGGGGATACAGACCATTACGGACTACAAGCCCCCACCACAGACCTGTGACAGCAACATCTCTCTACTGAACGAGCTGAACACCTTCTTCGCTTTTTGAGCAACAAAACAGCACCACTGCACAGAAGACTCCACCTCCTCCCATCAAACGGAACATTGGGGCCCCCCAAGGATGTGTGCTGAGCCCCCTCCTCTTCACTCTGCTGACCCACGCCATGACTGCATACCGTCACACAACTCCAACCTCTAAGTTTTTGGATGATACGACTGTGGTGGGTCTCATTAGCAATAAAGATGAGACAAACTACAGGAGCGAAGTGAGCCACATGGCCGGGTGGTGCAGTGACAACAATCTTTCTCTGAATGTGTGATATGTGCTCTGTTTCATATGTGTGTATGAGGACTCTACTGCAAACAAAATCTAAGTCAAAGTCCTTTCAGACAAGTCGTGCCACTCGGCCGCCATCTTGGCAACGCCTCCGGGCAGCTATTTCAGAATAACAAGACCAGCTCCTATCTAAATGAATGGGCAGAGAGTCAGAACTGCACTTTCACTGGTCACCGGGACATAAAAACAAGCATGTATAGAAACAGCAGTGAAATATGATAAAAATCGCTGAAAAATTTTGATGACGTTACCCCAAAATAAGGTTTAAAACGCCTTTTTCACCACAGGTTATACCTTTACTACACATGCGCAAAGGTTCCTCAACTGTGCGCAAACGTCAGTGGAACAAGACGATAGGCTAAAATGTTTCCCGGCTTGACTTTTAAAAACTTTCCAGCGGGAGGGGCGGGACATGTGCACACAACCGGCATCTTTGCCGTTACGGATTTTCTTTATATAGTTGTATTGAGGATTGAGGAAGTGGCATGTCTCTTATAAACTGTCCCTGGTATATAATAGAATTGGGATTGGGCCTTAATACGGAGTGGGAAGGCTCTCCGTAGACAGGCTCTGGTTAAGCAAAAAAATAAAGATGGCGTCTGAAAGTTGCGGTCGGTGGTCAGTTTGTGTATAAATGTATGTTTTTGATCAACGTTTTTCTTTTTTTATGCCATTTCTAGCGAGAAATTAATATTGCAGTAATGAAATATACACCTAGTTATCACCAAAGCTCTCTATTTTGCTGTAGATCATTAAACCATTATACTGCTTCAGAAGCCTGTCCGAACTCAGTTATATGAGGTCCCTTCGTGCAAAAACGCTGCCTTCAAAGTCATTGCCTGATTAGACAGCATGTCACCTGCCTAAGTTTTCGGATGCAGCAGTACCTGGATCAGTGAGCTGTCTCAGGCAGATGACGTCACTTCCAGGGAGGCATGTTGTACACGCCCCCTTCCCTTGGCTCCGCCCCCACGTAAAAACAGTGCCACAAATCGAGACGCGCAGAAAAGTGAAATGCAAAGGGAAAACCCATAGACAGTAAAAGAAATGGACACAGCGACCCTATTGGAACTCAATTGAGGCAAGTGAAGCCCATTTTTAGCGTTTTTTAGCACTTCTGTTTCTGACGCGCAGACTCAAACGAAGCTTGACGACGTCAGTAACTTGTCTGACAGATGTAAATCTTCTAAGTGGCTGTGCGTGTAAACTGCCATCGTTAATCTTGCAGAGACGGCGAGCTTGAGCGGGGAGTTCTTTGTCGTGAGTGAGCAGGATTAAGTATTCTGATTAATTATTTTGTATAGTATTTTAAAATGTAACGCCAGTACGCCATATTAAGTTAATTGCCTGTGAGCTTCTCCTCCTGTCTGTATGGTAATGCGACAGAGAGACGAGTGGTTATGACGCAATCGTTAGCCTATTTTTTACAAAAACTGTTTATACGGGGCCATAATGTAACATAGAAGGTAACTGAGCCCTTTATACATTGTCGTGTATCTTTAGACATAAATAATGGACAAACGGAGTAACGGAGTCTTTAAACGCCTCAGATGTAAAGTTATTCGCTGTCAAAGTGACGCCAAAATGAATGGGAGTCAATGGGAATGCTAACGCAAGTGAAGTTCTGCTAAAAGATGGCAGCCCCCACCCGACTTCAACTTCCGGTCGAGTTCCTTGCCCCCTGGGAAAACCAGGGGGGCAGGGTTTCATATTTTATTGAAGCAGCCCTGGACGCCACCATTGGCTAGTGGAACCACACCTGCTGTTAACATTCCATCGACTACCATTAATTTTTTGCATCACTTTGACAGCAAATAACTTTACATCTGAGGCGTTTAAAGACTCCATTTGTCCATTAATTATTTCTAAAGAACCACGAAATTGTATAAAAGGCTCCATTACCTTGTATCTTATACGTTATGGTTCCGTAGAAGCAGTTTTTGTAAAAAACGATTGCATCATAACCTGCGACTCTCTGTCGCACAGTAGAGAAATTACCGTATGGACAGGAGGAAAAGCTTGCAGACAATCTTTTACTGTTTATGAGGCAATCGGGGGGACGTGGAGGCATAAAGTCAAGGGAGATAAGTTATCAAAATACTTACCAAAATCTGCTCCTGTTCACATTCGCCTTCTCTGCAAGATTCAGTGGGTGATTCAGATTTCTCTTGGCACAGCGATTAGAAGACTTACAATTGTCAGACAGGTTGCTCACGTGACATCTACGTCATCAAGCTCAGTTTGAGTCTGCGCAGTACGCCGGACCCCCAGGAAGTGCGTACTTCTAATTAGGTGTTTCTCAAAGTCAAGGAAGGATCCTCGGAAGCCAGTATTTCGAGGATGCTACGTCATCGACATCCATCGAAGGACTGTTCCAATGTCGAGGATCCTCGGAATTTCAACCAAGGACTGAGTCCTTCGTTCGAAAAATATCCTATACACAGGAAAGGATGCATATGTGTATCCTTCGCGCTCTCAAATCACCCACAATCCTATGCGTGCAGCTTTGCTTTCTTGTTCAAAAATTCAAAAATGTCGAATGAACTTGCTCAAACTAGACTGACAGGCAAAATAAAAGTAGCAAAATTATTGCTTTCGTGCGGTTTCATTTATGTTTTGCAATTATTCATTTTTGTTTGCAAAACTTCATTTTTTTTCTCCCAATACTTTATTTTCTTTTGCAATAATTTATTTTTGTCAGCAAAAAGCACATTTACTTTCCTCAATATTTGATTTTCGTTTGCAAAACTTTATTTTATTTTGCAATACTTTATTTGTTTGCGTATATATACATCATTATTTTGACTCCATATAGTGATATTGATTTAAATTCTATAATATATATAATACAAATATGTTGTTTATGCTGATTGTAACACTCATCTTCTTCTTTTTCCACAGGATTATCAAGATTTTGAAGCCTATTATGCTTTTATTTGTGAATGAGAGGCCTTTTAAATGTGAGTTACATTTATGCACTGGGTAGACAGCCACAAATAGATGTGATGTGATTTTACACAGTTTATTTAAATGCAGTTATTTCAATTTAAAACACAATTTCATACATAACAAATAACAAGCATAATTGCAAGTGAATAAATCAGTTAATATTGTGCTGATAATATTCGGAGTAAATAAGAATAAATGTTGAAATTCAAAACATGGCTATGATATCTTGCAAATATTTCTTACTATAATATTTGTAGAAAGTTTGTACCATCTATATTTTGAGATCACAGACTTTTGCTTTTGAAAAGAAAAACATTAGTCCTTTCAAAAATTTGTTAGCCCAAAACCCAGCATAGAGAGGCTGAGTGAATGTGGTCTGGACTCTGTGGATGAGGGTCATTGTGTCAGAGACGCTGTAGAAGGACAGGGTTCCTGCACTGTGATCCACATACACTCCTATTCTAGAGGAACTGGAGACTACAGGGAGTTTAGTCAATCCGTTATTGTGCCAGATCGACCACCTGGAGTCAGAGCAGTACAAACTCCAGGACTGATCATTACAACCAAACTCACACTCCTTTACCCATCCCTTCCTGCTGATTCTCTTATATGACACTGATATACCCACCCAACCACTCCACTCAACCTCCCAGTAACAGCGTCCACACACACTCTCTCTACACAACACCTGAGGAAAACCATCAAATCTGTCTGGATGATCAGGATACAGCTGTTCTTGACGAGTGTATTCAATCACTCTGTTCTCTTCAGACAGTACCAGGTTTTTATTCACTGTATTTGGATCCAAAGTGAGCTGATGGGAATCTGATGAAGATAAAACACATTATCTGCATATATCAAATAATACATGACTTTCAAACATAACAAATAAAACAGCAGAGGTTTATTACATTCAGGTTCACAAATTCTGCCTCATCAACATCATTACACGTTGGTGAGCCTTTGAGTGTTTGGAGTTGACCAGCAGAAATTATAGATAGTACATTTTTTTAATTGAAATGTCAGTTCACATTTCAATTTATTTTCCTTTTCTTTTTAGCAGCTCTATCACAAGGTTAGTTTTAAGTAACATGTCTCTGCAAAAACAGAACCTAGCAGTGAGTGAATAACAGAAGTGACAAGATCAGGAAAACCAACTAACCCAGTAAGTTAAATCGGTTATCATGAGATTATTCCTGATTTGGGTTAGTAAATTGTACTACATTAGCAGGTGTTTTTTTCTTCTTTGAATATTAACAGTTTAAATACAGTATATGTCATGTGAACCAAGAGTGTTGTGTGGAATTCAGCACAGTTCAGTCTGATTGATGAAATATTATAAGAACTAGATGAATAAAGTTTTGCTAGGCCAGAAAGGTTGAAAACATTGTAATAGCTTTAAGTACAATAGCTTTAACAGTTTTAATGTTTTGAAGGCCATATAAGATAGTAAGACAGACATAGACAGATAGAAAAATCAGGCAATAGTGTTCAGACAATGCAAGTCAATTATTATTAACGTCTTGTTTAATGAACTGTTGAATTAAATCAATATAATTTGCGAACTCCCTTAGCCTAATCATTAAAAGCTGCCACTCTGCTTCATTCATCGTGATCTCACTAATTTCCATTATAATCAACGCAGCTCTCTATACTGCACGGTGAATCTCACACCCTATCTATACTTTTGTTATAAAGAGAGGATTTGTGAGCTTAAATAACTCTCCACTGAACAAAATGGCATTTTGAGCAGTAAGTGGATTCTGATTCATTTAATACTCTGTTCAAGAAATTAACATGTCTGTGATACATTACTCACCGCTCCAAAAACATATTGTAAGTACTATAGAAACCTTTGAAACTCCCCTTACTGCAAACACAAATGTGCTGATTTGGTCATTTGCACTGGTGTTCCTAATTATTTGTTCAAAGTCGCACACAGTAGTTTTCAGTTGCAAATACACTGCTTCTCCATAGGTTCAGGCAGGGATGCACAATGTGCACATCAGCTCGCATGCTGAGATTTTTTCTCATGCTACCCCATCTCCACCCCAGTCATTAGTGCTGTTTCTGTTAGCCTTTGACAGTGCATATAGGAACATTTTTGTAATAGCACCACTCTACTAAACAAATTTTATTTCAAATTTATTTCACTTTCAAGACCTATATTTGTTTTTAAGTACTTCCCAGGCCTTGAATCCATGTGTCTGATATTCTAGTACTTTTAAGAAGCATAGGAACCCTGGATAGATACTGAGCCTGGCCCTGGCCCGAGATGCTTAGGCCCAAGCCCGGCCTGTGTCTGACAGTTTATCAGAATTACCTGCCCGTGCCCAACCCAAGCACACCCCTTCTCTCAAAACAGCTTATACTACTGTTTCAGCTATTAAAAATAGTAAATTTTTGTCTGTAACGGCAAAGTGATTCTATTTCTTTTCTTTTTTATTAAGTTAATTTCAAAAACATGTTTGGAGCATTTTGATCATTAAATACACAATAAGTTTTAGTTTTTTTAAAGTAATGACCAAGTGCCCAGCAGCAGACAGTAATCTGATCATATATGTTTGATCAATTTAGCCTTCTCAAATCATTACGACTTGCCTAAAATTAAATCTATAGATAAACTCAAACAGTTCAAGCATATAACAATGTTTAAATATTAAACCTAGATAAATGTGCGCTATATCCAATAGTTTGTGTGGAGAGTGGAAGCTATGCAAGCTTTGCAGGTCATGGAGGTGCCAGCGTGATCACTTGGATGTTTTCCATGGATACGGCGTAATTTTTTCTCATAAGGTAAGAGTAATTCATCATTCATAAGTGTCTACTTTTATTTTGGTTCACTCACAATATCAACAAAACGTTGTGCTTTTATAAAATAAAGAAAACAAACATGATGCGCATTTTGCCATCTGGTCTTGAATGAGAGCGCTTCACAAAAATGAAATGAAACTCAGTGGATACATGCCTCACAGACATGATAAATATATCTATATTAAGCTTTCAATTAGTCAACTGTCAGTGGTTTCCTAATGCATGTGTATATATGTGTAATATTTATAATAGCCTATAATCATTAAACAGTATTGTCACGACCGGAATACAAGGAGACACGGTGAGAGATCCAAATGCGAGTACATCTTTTATTAAGGGCAATCCAAAGAATAAACAGTCCAGGCAGGGGCCAATACCAAACATATCCAACATAAACAAACAAGGACACAAGGTTAGAGCATGACTAGAGACGGACGTGAATTAAACAAGGACTCCAATTAGTTTGTTGTTGGCGTCTGTACTGCGTTTGAGCTCCGTCACTATAATTATTTTTATCGACTATTTTTAACTTAAAAATCTATTTTATACACCATCGTTTCTGCTTATATAACGTGTGAATATATCCTCTATTGTATTCTACAACAAAAACAATCAGAGCGCCTTGTTATCACTAGTTTTATTTTGATCTCCCAGGTCCGCTATTAGCTTATAGCCCGTTAGCATCAGCAATCGTGGTAACTATTTATGCACTGCGCTTACATTGCTAATACTCTATTCACACAGATTACCACTGCTGTACTCACTGTTACTTGCTTTAATGGCAGATGAATGTCTACCTTTGATTGCAGGTGGGGTCGAGGCCGTGGGGAAGCAGATTTGCGACCTTGAGGTGAGGCAGGCCCAGCTGAGAGAGCGGAGAGCCGGGTTGGAATCATCCCGGGCTGACGCTCACAAGTCCGGGGTAAGTATACAGCATGCTATTAACAGTCCCACCACGTCTACTCCGTGTGTTTCTCTGCACAGGCCCGGTGCACCCAGGACGCAATCTTCCCGGATGTCCTTCACTCCGACGCCGGGACACCACGGAAACTGGGTGCATCCACAGCGGAGGACGCGAGCCGGGCCCCGGGCGACAACTTCTCCCCCTCCTGCCTTCGAGATCTCCATCCGGAACCGCTTCGCTCCCCTCCGCGAGACAGGACGCGACGCTGTGAACATCGGAGACTCCATCGTCCGACACGTCTGTGCTACGTTAGCCAAAGGTAAAGTGCACACTCGTTGTTTCCCTGGTGCTCGTGTTCTCGATGTTTCTGCGCAGTGTGGCGAGTGGGGCGTGGCCGAGAGGCGTGGGAACGAGGAGTGAGGCCAGGTGTAGTGATTGGAGATGAGCTACACCTGCGCCCCACCGCCCGTATCGAGTCCCACGTAGGAGATGGAAGGATATAAAACTGGAGTGACGACCGTGAAGGACGAGAGAGGACCAGGCCTGGGACATTATTTTATGTTTTGGCTTTGTGCGCGTCAGTCGCCGTGAGGGGCTGACGCGCCGTTTTGTATTTATTTTGGATTATTAAAATATTTTGATTGTGCGCCGGTTCCCGCCTCCTTCTTCCCGATGAATAGGAAGTCTTTATCGTTACACGCAGATACCCGCGATCCTGAAGGCCGACGAGAGCCCCAGAGCGGTCGTGCTTCACGCCGGGGTTAACGACACCACGCTGCGGCAGACAGAGACACTGAAGAGGGATTTCAGCAGCCTGATCGAGACGGTTCGCAGCACGACGCCCGCGGCGACGATCATTGTGTCAGGACCACTGCCCACGTATCGACGGGGACACAAAAGGTTCCGTAGATTTTTTGCTTTAAATGAATGGTTGTTGTCATGGTGTAAAGAACAGAAACTGCTATTTGTTAATAACTGGAATTTTTTCTGGGAGTAGCCTAGGACACTCCCAGAAAAGATTCCAGTTATTAACAAATAGCAGTTTCTGTTCTTTACACCATGACAACAACCATTCATTTAAAGCAAAAAATCTACGGAACCTTTTGTGTCCCCGTCGATGGATTGCACCCCAGCAGAATCAGAGCAGAGCTGCTTTCTGACAACATCTCCAGGACACTTCGCTCCATGTGACTTGTAAGACAATTCTCAAATAACCATTATGATGAGTTTTGTTCCACCCGCTTAAATGATAAAAGTACTTGCACTGTAAAAACTATTAAGACTGTGTCTGTTCCCCGAATAGTGAGGTCAATATATAAATATAATGTAGGATCTAGAAAAAAATCTTATCGTAATTAAACCAGAAACATGTAAAGTAAATAAACAAAAACAGTTCTTAAAGTTTGGGCTCATAAATATTAGATCACTCACACCCAAAGCAGTTATTGTAAATGAAATGATCACAGATAGTAATTTTGATGTACTCTGCTTGACTGAAACCTGGCTAAAAACAGATGATTATTTTGGTCTAAATGAGTCTACTCCACCAAACTACTGTTATAAACATGAGCCCCGTCAGACTGGTTGTGGCAGAGGTGTTGCAACAAAATATAGTGATATTCTCAATGTTACCCAGAAAACAGGATACAGGTTTAAATCTTTTGAAATACTTCTGCTAAATGTTACACTGTCAGACATGCAAAAGAAATCTAATGTTTCTAATGCTCTGGCTACTGTGTATAGACCACCAGGGCCGTATACAGAATCCGGTAACACTTTAGAATAAGGTTCCATTAGTTAATGTTAGTTAATGTATTAATTAACATGAACAAACAATGAATAATACATTTATTAATGTATTTATTCATCTTCGTTAATGTTAGTTAATGAAAATAAAGTTATTCATTGTTAGTTCATGGTTATTCACAGTGCATTAACTAATGTTAACAAGCACAACTTTTGATTTAAATAATGCATTAGTAAATGTTGAAATTAACATGAACTAAGACTTATAAATGCTGTAGAAGGATTGTTCTTGCTTAGTTCATGTTAACGAAAGTAGTTAACTAACATTAACTAATGGAACCTTATTCTAAAGTGTTACCAGAATTCCTAAAAGAATTTGCAGATTTCCTCTCAGACCTTCTAGTTACAGTTGATAAGGCGATAATCATCGGAGATTTTAATATTCACATTGATCATACAAATGATACATTAGGACTTGCATTTACTGACCTAATAAACTCTTTTGGAGTCAAGCAAAATGTCACCGGGCCCACTCATCGTTTTAATCATACACTAGATTTAATTATATCTCATGGAATCAATCTTACTGCTATAGATATTGTACCTCAAAGTGATGATATTACAGACCATTTCCTTGTATCGTGCATGCTGCGTATAACTGATATTAACTATATCTCAGCGTTACCGTCTGGGCAGAACTATTATTCCAGCCACCAAAGAAAGATTCGCAAATAACCTGCCTGATCTATCTCAACTGCAATTTGTACCCAAAAATACACATGAATTAGACGAAATGACTGACAACATGGGCACTATTTTCTCTAATACATTAGAAACTGTTGCCCCCATCAAATTGAAAAAGGTTAGAGAAAAACGTACTGTGCCATGGTATAACAGTAATACTCACTCTCTCAAGAAAGTAACTCGTAGTCTTGATATCAAATGGAGAAAAACTAACTTCGAAGTTTTTAGAATTGCATGGGAAAACAGTATGTCCAGCTATAGACAGGCTCTAAAAACTGCTAGGGCAGGAAATATCCACAAACTCATAGAAAGTAACCAAAAAAATAATTAACTCGTCGTTATCTTTAGGTTACGACCCAAAACATTCAAGCTGGTGGTTATCAAGCCTTTTATTAAGAAACCAAAACTAGATCCTAGTGTACTGGCAAATTATAGGCCTATTTCAAATCTTCCATTTATGTCTAAAATTTTTAAAAAAGTTGTGTCTGCTCAATTGAGCACCTTCCTGCATAAAAATGATCTGTATGAAGAATTTCAGTCAGGTTTCAGGCCCCACCATAGCACAGAAACTGCACTTGTTAAAATTACAAATGACCTGCTCGTTGCATCAGATCAAGGCTGCATCTCATTTCTAGTCTTACTTGATCTTAGTGCTGCGTTCGACACCATAGATCATGACATACTCATAGATCGATTACAAAACTATACAGGTATTCAAGAGCAGGCTCTAAGATGGTTTAGATCCTACCTGTCCAATCGCTACCATTTTGTTTACTTAAATGGGGTGTCATCTCATTTATCATCAGTAAAATATGGAGTGCCACAAGGATCCGTCCTAGGTCCCCTTCTATTTTCAATATACATGTTGCCACTTGGTAATATTATTAGAAAATACGGAATTAGCTTCCACTGTTATGCTGATGATACTCAGCTATATATCTGAACAAGACCAGCTGAAACTGGGTGTTATATTAGACAGCCATTTGTCTTTTGAAAATCATATTTCCAATGTTACAAAAACTGCATTCTTCCTTCTTAGAAACATTACCAAGCTACGAAACATGTTGTCTGTTTCTGATGCAGAAAAGCTAGTTCATGCATTTATGACCTCTAGACTTGACTATTGTAATGCACTTCTAGGTGGTTGTCCTGCTTCGTCAATAAACAAGCTACAGGTAGTCCAAAATGCAGCAGCTAGAGTCCTTACAAGGTCAAGAAAATATGATCATATTACCCCAATTTTACAGTCTCTGCACTGGCTACCTATTAAGTTCCGTATCAGTTACAAATTATCATTACTTACCTATAAAGCCCTTAATGGTTTAGCTCCAGCGTACCTAACTAGTCTTCTACCATGCTACAACCCATCACGCACCCTAAGGTCACAAAACGCTGGACTTTTGGTCGTTCCTAGGATAGCAAAGTCCACTAAAGGAGGTAGAGCTTTCTCACATTTGGCTCCCAAACTCTGGAATAGCCTTCCTGATAATGTTCGGGGTTCAGACACACTCTCTCTGTTTAAATCTAGATTAAAAACGCATCTCTTTCGCCAAGCATTCAAATAATGTACCTCTTAAATTGTGATTGTAGTTGCATCTGATCAAATGTGCATTTTTATTCATTAGCTTGGGTTAAACTAATTTTACTTTGTTGGATCAGCAGCTATGCTAATGATGTCTCTATTTTGCTTCTATGTTTTGCCACGGGATAGGATTTACACAAGCTCCAGTCTGGATCCAGAACACCTGAGAAGAGATGATGCTGACCCTCAGAGGACCTCAGATGATGCTAACCCTGAATCAACAAACAGAACTAACAAATATTGCTACAAGTGTGACTGCATCATTTAATAATTATTAATTAATAATATTAATAATGTTCATCGTCTAGCTGACTACGTGTTATATAAATGTTTTCTAAAAATCCTTTCAAACGTGCACAAACTGACAGTCACCACCATAAGCTACTACTAAATATTGTAGAAACATAATTTTCTGTAAAGTTTGTATTGTAAAAAGCGCTATACAAATAAACTTGAATTGAATTGAATTGAATTGAATTGATCTCCATGACACATACTAAGACAGACCAGGTATAAATACACAGGGAGAGACAAACGCTAATGGGAATTGACTGAGTGCAATGATTATTGACCAGTGACAGCTGAGTGCAATGATTAGACAGAGAACATGAGGAATGTGGTTCATGAAGTGGCAGACACCGTGGGGAAGGAGGACATCTTGTGGATACCCATGGAACACAAACCAGACACTGTGACAAATATTTCATAGGGTAGCCTATGTGTGCTCTGTGCGTATATGGGCACAATAAAAGGAGAGAAGCTAAATGGTCCGAGCCCAGCTCTATACAAGCACCTACCCACTGGCCTCTGTTACACTAGCAAGTTACAAGCATGTTACTAGTATGATTAGCAAGTAACTATCATGATTCTAGCATTATTAGCATTTTAATAGCATGATTAGCAAGTTACTAGCATGTTGTTAGCATGTTTCTATGCTGTAAAAAAAAAGTGACCAAAACCACTTTTAAACCAGTTTGGGAAACCAGCCAATCAGCTTATGATGGTTTTAGCTGTTTTTTATTGTTTTTTTTTCATTAGGGATTTTAAAGGGACAATAAGTAACTTTTTAGGTATTTTATTATCTAAAATCAATATTTTTATTCATAAATATGCCCTCAATGGTGTACAAATACCTATGCCAATGTTTAAACTAATCCTTGTAAATGAAGAATTTATTATCTTTATATACATGGGACGGGTAGGTCGACGGAGGCTTCCATGTAGTTCCGCCATCTTGCAAAACTATAATAGCAGAGAGGGACAAAAAGTACTAAGCCAACGCGTTTCCACAGCGCGTTTTCGGTCAGAGCCAGAAACGCAGGTGCAGAGCAGTGAGAGGCGCTTGAAACTGCACCGGCAAGTTTAAAAGTCTGGATTGCATTCTTATTATGGACCATACATATGCCGCGCCACAGGAGAAGAAAACATCGTCGCCAAAACAGTAAAAAATAGAACGTAAAAGGAAACGTGACCGTAGATTACAGAAAACAAGAGTTAATGTCGGGGAAGCTTTTTCTAGGTGGAAAGAGCTAATGCTTGATAAAGATTTCAAAAGAGACTCTGAAGTGGCCAGTTTTCTTCTCGACAGGTAAGTCAGTGTTACAATCTATATTATAATATTTTTTTTATATCTAACAATGCATATAATTCAGAAAATATAACGAATAAATTAGACATAACTACTAATTACAATATTTCATGTTTTCCACAGTCAGTAATTCATACTGTAACATTCGTTTGTTAGTTGTCATGTTGCTGTTTGTTTGAAATAACACACCTGTTCACCTGAAGGAAAACTCGACGAAGTGCTATTAGAAGACATCCCGTCAAAGCTTTTTGGTACATATCGCCTACCGTAGATGCAACGCGCATTTGAAAAAGCGAGGCGCTGGAGAGCAAAATTAGTTTGAATGCAAAATACAATTTCACCACTAGATGGGAGTAATTCCTACTTAGTGTCCCTTTAAGCTTTGCTATAGCAATAGAGAGCTTAAATACACCATACATCTTTTTGTATAAAAGTTTTCACCCCCTCACTTTTAGTCTATGGGATTTTAGGTGGTTTTAATATTCTGGTTTTCGAAAATCATAAGTCGGATCAGTTAGAAAAGATATAGCACACAGAGTCAGACCAGTCTGAAGGCCTGGGTTGAGTTTGGTGGTTCTAGCCTGAAACCTCTAGGAGATAGGTGTCGAAATTTGGCTCAAAAGAAGAATAATAATATGTTTAAATAGGAGATTAGTCTGCCTCTTTATATGCATGTATGATTATAGAGACTTACATCTAAGGAATTCCTCACGGGTCTCGGGTTCAGAGGTGGGAATGATGTTGATGTTTCTCACTATGAAAACCAACATACACTTTATAGTAAATATAGTAAAATAAAAATGAATGTAATTATAAAACAGTTTATATTTACGTATACATTCTTTCTACATGATATCATATTATGTCAGGGAATTTAAAGCTCACCTCTACCAGATAACATTTCTATCTCCTCTCTGAAGAAATGCTCCAGTTTCTCTCTCAGATGAGACACAGATTTTTCAACATCACCAAAAGAGAGATGAGAACTGATGCTGGGTGAGTTAGGAGATGCAGGAGGAACAGAGAGAGACTTGAAACTCTACACGGAGAAAAAGACACAATAGAAACACCAGATAAAAACACAAAAACATTTGATAGAAACACAATCTCTGTAAAACAAGCTCTTTCTGTCCTGAAGATCACTATCCTGTCTGTCAGATCTCTGTTACCTGGAGGAAACGGATGTGATTGTCTGTGTGTGAAAGCTGCTCCAGCTCAGCATCTCTCCTCCTCAGATCTTCAATCTCCTGCTTCAGTTGCTCCAGTTGTATTTCAGCTCGACTCACTTCAGCCTTTTCCTGATCTCTGATCAGCTGTGTCACCTCAGAGCGGCTTCTCTCAATGGAGCGGATCAGCTCAGTAAAGATCCTCTCACTGTCCTCCACTGCTGTCTGTGCAGAGCGCTGTCAGGACACACAGAGAGAGAAGAATCAGAATCAGTCCATTCACTCAGCTCTTCCTGCTACCTCACACAGTCTGTTCCCCACAGTGGACTTCAGTGGGACTGAAAGAGCTCCAGCACTGGCTCCTCACTGACTGACTGGAGGAGAGTCCTAACTGAGTCTGAAACAGCTCTTCAGCAGCCAGCAGCTGTTCTTCTGCTCAAAACTCACCTTGTGAGACTCTACAGCCTCTTTCAGCTCCTCAAGCTCCTTCTGTCTCTCCTGGATTCTCTGCTGGTTTTTCCTCTGCGTCTCCTCCAGTTGTTTCTGTATATAGTCAAAACACAATTCATTAATCCTTGTAGAGAATGTCACAAAGAATAGTTAAAAAAAAGAGCAAATAAGTGGAGAAACTACAGCTTCTGTAACTAGTAATAACTGTTTTAAAATTATCTTCAATTTTGGGCCTATTATTTGATTATGAAGAGACATTTATTATTCAGCATAATTGAGTTTGTACCTGTTTCTCAGTCCTCTCTGCTGTAGCTGATACAGTGTCGTGGTCTTTGTGTTCATCTACCATACACATATAACATATACACTGCTGATCAGTACGACAGAAAATCTCCAGCAGTTTATCATGTAGAGGACAGATCATCTCCTGCAGTTGTCCAGTGGCATCAGTCAATTTGTGTCGCTTTCCAGAGTGAAATTCTTCATGACGTTCAAAATGGGTTTGGCAGTAAGATTCCAGACACACCAGACAGGACTTGATGGCTTTGTTTTTGTCCCCAGTACAGATGTCACACTCCACATTTCCAGATCCAGTGTAACATTGAGCAGGACGAGCAGCTTGGAGTTTTGTCTTCTTTAGTTTCTCCAGCACTTCAGCCAGCATGGTGTTTTTACCTAAAACAGGTCTAGGAGTGAAGGTCTGTCTGCACTGAGGGCAGCTGTAGACTCCCTTCTGATCCCAATAGTCTGTAATACAGCTCATACAGTAACTGTGTCCACAGGTAAGGGCCACTGCATCTTTTAGTAGATCCAGACAGATTGAACAGCTGAACTCATCCTGAGCCAAAGAAACACTGGATTCTGCCATTTTACTGCACGCACTCACAGCTGGAGAGACATTCACAACAGTTCGACAGCAGTTTAGTTTCGATTTCGCTGAACTGAAACATTTCCTGGTTCTGAAACGTGTGCAAAAGTGCCAGTCATAAAACAGGACCACTAGATGGCAGTCTTATACAGAAACTCTACAAGAGGTAATGATTTTGATTCAAATTCTATAATATACAGGTGCTGGTCATATAATTAGAATATCATCAAAAGTTGATTTATTTAACTAATTCCATTCAAAAAGTGAAACTTGTATATTATATTCATACATTACACACAGACTGATATATTTCAAATGTTTATTTCTTTTATTTTTGATGATTACTAAGGACAACTTACTGACAACTAAGGAAAATCCCAAATTCCGTATCTCAGAAAATTATAATATTTTGAAAATGTTCAATATTGAAGACATCTGGAGACTCAGCTAATTAACTCAAAACACCTGCAAAGGCCTTTAAATCGTCTCTCAGTCTAGTTCTGTAGGCTACACAATCATGGGGAAGACTGCTGACTTGACAGCTGTCCAAAAGTCGATCATTGACACCTTGCAGAAGGAGGGCAAGACACAAAAGTTCATTGCAAAAGAACTCTGTGTCCAAGCACATTAATAGGGAGGCGAAGGGAAGGAAAAGGTGTGGTATAAAAGTGTACAAGCAATAGGGATAAGTCGTGGCCTAATGGTTAGAGAGTCGGACTCGCAATCGAGAATTGTGGGTGGGGGGAGTGCATGTACAGTTCTTTCTCCACCTTCGATACCATGACTTAGGTGCCCTTGAGTAAGGCATCGAACCCCCAACTGCTCCCCGGGCGCCGCAGCATAAATGGCTGTCCACTGCTCCAGATGTGTGTGTGTGTGTGTGTGTGTGCGTGCGCGTGCATGGGTTAAATGCAGAGCACGAATTCTGAGTATGGGTCATCATACTTGGCTGAATGTCACTTCACTTCATAATCACTCGCCTAACCTGATTTTACCAAGTGAGACATGTTCCTGGGACAACATCGTTGTTGACCCTGGAACAACATTGTGATTAACCAATCAGATTTGAAGAACCAGTTTATAGATTTTGTGAAGTTTACGCTTAAAATCAGTGTTTTGTGCTTGTACATCAGTGTCATTCATCTATCATTTCCTCTGATTTTAGGGATTACTCATGGTTAAGGTTAGGTTTAGGTGTAGGGATATGGTTAAGAATATTTTTTTGGAGTAAAATGTTGTTCCAGGGTCAACAAAATATGTTGACCTAGGAACACATCGGACTTGGCAAAATCAGGACGTGCTAATCACTCCCTGGAGAAGATTATGAAACAAAACACATTGAAAAATGTGGAGGAGATTCACAAATAGTGGACTGCAGCTGGAGTCAGTGCTTCAAGAACCACTACGCACAGACATATGCAAGACATGGGTTTCAGCTGTCGCATTCCTTGTGTCAAGCCACTTTTGAACAACAAACAGGCGTCAGAAGTGTCTCGCCTGGGCTACTGACAAAAAGGACTTGACGGCTGCTGAGTGGTCCAAAGTTATGTTGTCTAATGAAAGTACATTTTGCATTTCCTTTGGAAATCAGGGTCCCAGAGACTGGAAGAAGAGAGGAGAGGCACGCAATCCACATTGCTTGAGGTCCAGTGTAAAGTTTCCACAATCAGTGATGGTTTGGGGTGCCATGTCATCTGCTGGTGTTGGTCCACTGTGTTTTCTGAGGTCCAAGGTCAATGTAGCCGTATACCTTGGCATCTGCACATAGTGCCAAAACTACCAGTACTTATTTTAAGGACCATGGTATCCCTGTTATTAATTGGCCAGAAAATCTATGGGGTATTGTGAAAAGAAAGATGCAATATGCCAGACCCCAAAAATGCAGTAGAGCTGAAGGCCACTATCAGAGCAACCTGGGCTCTTATAACACCTGAGCAGTGCCACAGACTTATCGACTCCATGCCACGCCGCATTGCTGCAGTAATTCAGGCAAAAGGAGCCCCAACTGGGTATTGAGTGCTGTACATGCAGATACTTTTTATGTTCATACTTTTCAGTCAAGATTTCTAAAAATCCTTTCTTTGTATTGATCTTAAGAAATATTCTTATTTTCGGAGATACTGAATTTGGGATTTTCCTTAGTTGTCAGTTATAATCATCAAAATGAAATGAAATAAACATTTGTAATATATCAGTCTGTGTGTAATCACAGTGCAGTTTCACGTTCCAGCACCTGTATAATGCAAACATGTTGTTTATGCTGATTGTAACGCTCATCCTCTTCTTTTCCCACAGGATTATCAAGTATTTGAAGCCTTTTATGTTTTTATTTGTGAATGAGAGGCCCTTTAAATGTGAGTTACATTTATGCACTGGGTAGACAGCCACAAATGGATGTGATTTTACACAATTTATTTAAATGCTGTTATTTCCATTTAAAAGACAATATCATACATAACAAATAACAAGCATAATTGCAAGTGATCAATAATATCAGTGAATAAATCAGTTAATACTGTATTGATAATATTTGGAGTAAATAAGAACAAATGTTGAAATTCAAAACATGGATATGATATCTTGCAAATGTCTCTCACTATATTATTTATAGAAAGTTTGTACCATCTATATTTTGAGATGACAGACTTTCACTTTTGAAAAGGAAAACATTAGTCTTTTCAAAAATTTGTTAGCCCAAAACCCAGCATAGAGAGGCTGAGTGAATGTGGTCTGGACTCTGTGAATGAGGGTCATTGTGTCAGAGACGCTGTAAAAGGACAGGGTTCCTGCACTGTGATCCACATACACTCCTATTCTAGAGGAGCTAGAGACTACAGGGAGTTTAGTCAATCCGTTATTGTGCCAGATCGACCAGCTGGAGTCAGAGCAGTACAAACTCCAGGACTGATCATTACAACCAAACTCACACTCCTTACCCCCTCCTTTCCTGCTGATGTTCTTATATGACACTGATATACCCACCCAACCACTCCACTCAACCTCCCAGTAACAGCGTCCACACACACTCTCTCTACACAACACCTGAGGAAAACCGTCAAATCTGTCTGGATGATCAGGATACAGCTGTTCTTGACGAGTGTATTCAATCACTCTGTTCTCTTCAGACAGTACCAGGTTTTTATTCACTGTATTTGGATCCAAAGTGAGCTGATGGGAATCTGATGAAGATAAAACACATTATCTGCATATATCCAGTAATACAAGACTTTCAAACATAAAAAATAAAACAGCAGAGGTTTATTACATTCAGGTTCACAAATTCTACCTCATCAACATCATTACACGTTGGTGAGCCTTTGAGTGTTTGGAGTTGACCAGCAGAAATTATAGATAGTTAATTCTTTTAATTGAAATGTCAGTTCACATTTCAATCTATTTTCCTTTTCTTTTTAGCAGCTCTGTCACAAGGTTAGTTTTAAGTAACATGTCTCTGCCAAAACAGAACCTAGCAGTGAGTGATTAACAGAAGTGACCAGATCAGGAAATTCAACTAACCCAGTAGGTTAAATCGGTTATCATGAGATTATTCCTGATTTGGGTTAGTAAATTAACAGGTGTTTTTTTTTCTTTGAATATTAACAGTTTAAATACAGTATATGTCATGTGAACCAAAAGTGTTTTGTGGAGTTCAGCATAGTTCAGTCTGATTGATGAAATATAATAAGAACTCACATGAGATATACTGTATTTATAACAAAATGAACAATTTGTCTAACTCTCGCATGCTTTTTAAAACATTTTCCTCACTTCTTTGTCCTCCTCCTCCCACTCTTGCTTCATCTCTAATTGCTGACGACTTTGCCACATTTTTCATTAATAAAATTAAACACATCAGTGCACAATTTTCCACACCACAATCAGTCAAGCTCATATCACCAACAAACATACAATCATTTACATCCTTCTCTTCACTCTCTGAGGCAGAAGTCTCAAAACTCATCCTTTCTAATCACCCTACTAATTGCCCGTTTGACCCTGTTCCATCTCCTCTCCTGTCACTCACATCATCAACACATCCCTCCACACTGGTGTTTTTCCCTCATCATTTAAACAGGCTCATATAACTCCACTACTTAAGAAACCCACCCTCAACCCATCGCTTTTAGAGAACTATAGACCAGTTTCCTTTCTTCCTTTTATTGCAAAAACACTTGAACAAGCTGTGTTCAACCAAGTCTCTACATTTCTCAGACACAACAACCTCCTTGACAGCAACCAATCTGGCTTCAGAAGTGGACATTCAGCTGAGACTGCATTGCACTCCGTTGTTGGAACTCTTGGCAAGAGTGGAATTCAAATCTTCAGTACTTATCTGCTTGATCTGTCCACTGCTTTTGACATGGTTAACCACCAGATCCTCCTATCAACCCTACTGACAAAAGGCATCTCAGGAACCACACTTCAATGGTTTGAGTCTTACCTATCAGATAGATCCTTCAAAGTATCTTGGAGAGGTGAGTTGTCCAAGTCGCAACATCTAACTACTGGGGTGCCTCAGGGCTCAGTTCTTGGACCACTTCTCTTCTCTGTCTACGTGACATCATTAGGTTCTGTCATTCTGAAACAAGGTTTTTCATACCACTGCTATGCTGATGACACTCAACTCTACCTTTCATTCCATCCTGATGATCCGACAGTAGCTATTCGCATCTCAGCTTGTCTAACAGACATTTCTTGCTGGATGATGGACCATCACCTTCAACTGAACCTTGCCAAGACAGAACTGCTTGTGCTTCCAGCAAACCCATACTTTCATCACAATTTCACCATCAATTTAGTCACATCAACCATAACTCCTTCAAAAAGAGCCAGAAGCCTTTGAGTTATGATCGATGATCAGCTGACTTTCTCAGACCACATTGCTAAAACTGTCCGATTCTGCAGATTTGCTTTATTCAACATCAAGAAGATCAAGCCCTTTCTTTCGGAACATGCTGCACAACTCCTTGTTCAAGCTCTTATTCTGTCCAGGCTGGACTATTGCAATGCTCTCTTGGCAAATCTACCAGCCAGTTCTATCAAACCTTTACAATTGATCCAGAACCCGGCAGCAAAATTAATTTTTAATGAGCCAAAAAGAATACACATCACACCTCTTTTTATCAATTTGCTCTGGCTACCAATAGCTGCTCGCATAAAATTCAAGGCATTGATGTTTGCCTACAAAACTACCACTGGCTCTGCACCCATTTACCTAAATTTGCTACTTCAGACTTAAGTGACCTCTAGAAGCTTGTGTTCTGCAAGTGAACGTCGCTTGATTGTGCCATCCCAAAGAAGCACAAAGTCACTTTAACGGACTTTTAAATGAAACTCAATCCCAGCAGCTTAGCCATCTTCAAGAATCGGCTTAAAACTCATCTCTTCCATCTTTATTTGAGCCTCTAACTTTAACACTCACTATTCTAATTCTATTGAGCCTCTAACTTTAACACTCACTATTCTAATTCTAATCTTTTTGTATTCTATTTTCTTTTCATTTATTATGCAGTTGTGTTTGTATGTGTGTGTGTATATATATATGTGTGTGTGTGTGTGTGTGCGTGTGTGTGTGTGTGAGGTTTTAGCTTGAAAACTCTAGGAGATTTAGCTCAGAAGAAGAAGAAGAAGAATGTTTAAATAGGAGATTAGTATGTTGGCTTTCTCAAGCCAACTAAATTAAGGTCTGCCTCATTATGTACATGAATGATTATTGAGACTTACATTTGAGGAATTCCGCACAGGTCTCGGGTTCAGAGGTGGGTATGATGTAGATGTTTCTCACTATGAAAACCAACATACTCTTTATAGTTAATGTAGTAAAATAAAAATGAATGTAATTATAAAAAAATTGTTTGCATATCCATTCTTTCTACATTATATCATTTTATGTCAGGAAATGTAAAGCTTACCTCTACCAGATAACATTTCTATCTCCTCTCTGAAGAAATGCTCCAGTTTCACTCTCAGATGAGACACAGATTTTTCAACATCACCAAAAGATGGAATAGAACTGACAGTGATGCTGGGTGAGTTTGTAGATGCAGGAGGGACAGAGAGAGACTTGAAACTCTACATGGACACAAAGACACAAGAAAAAAACAGATTAAGAGATAGTTTTGATAGAAACACAATTTTCTGTACAAAATGCTCTTTCTGTCCTGATGATTGCTCTTCTGTTTGTCAGATCTCTGTTACCTGGAGGAAACGGATGTGATTGTCTGTGTGTGAAAGCTGCTCCAGCTCAGCGTCTCTCCTCCTCAGATCTTCAATCTCCTGCTTCAGTTGCTCCAGTTGTCCTTCAGCTCGACTCACTTCAGCCTTTTCCTGATCTCTGATCAGCTGTGTCACCTCAGAGCGGCTTCTCTCAATGGAGCGGATCAGCTCAGTAAAGATCCTCTCACTGTCCTCCACTGCTGTCTGTGCAGAGCGCTGTCAGGACACACAGAGAGAGAAGAATCAGAATCAGTCCATTCACTCAGCTCTTCCTGCTACCTCACACAGTCTGTTCCCCACAGTGGACTTCAGTGGGACTGAAAGAGCTCCAGCACTGGCTCCTCACTGACTGACTGGAGGAGAGTCCTAACTGAGTCTGAAACAGCTCTTCAGCAGCCAGCAGCTGTTCTTCTGCTCAAAACTCACCTTGTGAGACTCTACAGCCTCTTTCAGCTCCTCAAGTTCCTTCTGTCTCTCCTGGATTCGCAGCTGGTTTGTTCTCTGTGTCTCCTCCAGTTGTCTCTGTAGAATATATAGTCAACATACAATTCATTAGTCCTTGTAGAGAATGTAACAAAGAACAGTTTCAAAAAGAGCAAATAAGCATAGAAACTACATTATCTGTCCCTAGAAAGAACTGTTTTACAATTTTCTTCAATTGTGTGCCTGTTATGTGATTATGAAGAGACATTTATTATTCAGCATAATTGAGTTTGTACCTGTTTCTCAGTCCTCTCTGCTGCAGCTGATACAGTGTCGTGGTCTTTGTGTTCATCTACCATACACATATAACATATACAGTGCTGATCAGTACGACAGAAAATCTCCAGCAGTTTATCATGTAGAGGACAGATCATCTCCTGCAGTTGTCCAGTGGCATCAGTCATTTTGTGTCGCTTTCCAGAGTGAAATTCTTCATGACGTTTTAAATGATTTCGACAGTAAGATTCCAGACACACCAGACAAGACTTGATGGCTTTGTTTTTGTCCCCAGTACAGATGTCACACTCCACATCTCCAGATCCAGTGTAACATTGAGCAGGACGAGCAGCTTGGAGTTTTGTCTTCTTGAGTTTCTCCACCACTTCAGCCATGTGTCCATCTAAAACAGGTCTAGGAGTGAAGGTCTGTCTGCACTGAGGGCAGCTGTAGACTCCCTTCTGATCCCAATAGTCTGTAATACAGCTCATACAGTAACTGTGTCCACAGGTAAGGGCCACTGCATCTTTTAGTAGATCCAGACAGATTGAGCATCTGAACTCATCCTGAGCCAAAGAAACATTAGATTCTGCCATTTTACTAAACACAGTATATACAGCAACTCAACGGATTAGAACATAGAAATAGAATTATTCAAAAACTAAGAAAAACATAACACAAGCCTGCTGAATTTCACTTCAAGGCTGAGCAAGAAGTGAAAAAGATGGTAATAAATCACACCAAAGGTAGGAGTGGCTAGACTAAAGTTCACACATGAAGAAATTTATGAGCGACCTTTGCTCCCTCACCTTATCATAAACACCATTCAAAGTTCATCTGTAAAAGTAATGGTACAGTTTCTTGTTCCTGGTGAAATTTTCAGTGCCCCTAAAACTTAAAAACTTCTCTTCCTTCAGATAGGACTCTCTCTTGGATGGAGAAATACTCTGTGAAGTACCCTATTCTTGGCACTTACAGTTGAATGGAATGCACTTAACAAGAATACACATAATGGATTCCTTTTATTATGAAACATCATTTAAAGGATAAACAGAGGAATCAAATAGCTATTTTTTTAAAACTAATTATTTGTAAGTACATGGAAAACAATCAACCATCCTTTTAAACCATCCATAAAAACAATTTTAAGCTTTACTGAAACTACAGAAGTAAAGTTTGTCAGGACCAACTTTGATGTTGCTTTATCTGAAATTTTCAAATACAGTTTAAAGGCAAGCAGCTGAACTCTGGCCCTTGAGGTCCACTTTCCTGCAGTTTTGATTCATCTTTGATCCTACTCACTTGTCTGTAACTTTCCAGTGATCCTGAATATGTTGAATAGCTTGTTCAGGTGTGTTTGATTAGGGTTGGAGCTAAACTCTTGAGAGCCAGAGTTGAGAACCCCAGGGTTAAAGTCTGTTTATTGTTTATAGCATGATACTAGAACATTTTAGCATGTTATAATATGTTTTAGCGTGTAGCTAATATGTAATATGATTTCTTTGTCATAGGAATTCTGCCTCTGTAATGCTTTGTGTCATATGTTCTTACAGAGTAACCACAATTTAACTGTGGTATTTGTATGGTAGTAAGACTGCAGTAGCTAAAGGTGTGCATTATACCATATTAACTTTATAAGTATGAGACCCAAAGTGCTAAAACTTGCTAGGATCATGCTAGGAGTATGTTAAAACATACTAGCAAGGTCATTTACTAAAACATGCTAGAAAAACACTAGTATTATGCTCACTAGAAACACATTTTCAACATGATAAATCATACTAGCATTGTGTTAAACCATGTTAGAATCATGCCAGTAAAATGTCAAATCATGTTAATATGTGCTGTGCTAGCTACAAGGTAAACAATGCTAGCAAGAGGTATTCGGTTCCTTCTCATCAAAACAGATTGTTTTTCTCTCTAATAATATTGGTACCTCATTTTCACCTCATTTCCTATGTTTGATGAAAGAAATACAATGCAACAAACTTGTCTGTAAACACTTTATTTTAGTGTCTGTTACACAAATGATAATAGGCCCTATTGGTTGTTATAACCAATAAAAAATCAATCTGATTAAATATTTCAGCTCTAATTATATTGCGTGAACTTGTTTTTAATAATGCAAGTTCAGCTGTAGTACATTGATTGACTGATTAAAGCTGTTTGACAGAATTGTTTTGCAGTCTACTGTATGTATCATTTATTCTGATAATTCACACAGTTTCACAAACGAGTCACCATAAAAGCCAAACCCAGCATAGAGAGGCTGAGTGAATGTGGTGTGGACTCTGTGGATGAGGGTCATTGTGTCAGAGACGCTGTAGAAGGACAGGGTTCCTGCACTGTGATCCACATACACTCCTATTCTAGAGGAGCTGGACACTACAGGGAGTGCAGTCCCTTCATTATTATGCCAGAATGAGCAACGAGAGTCAGAGCAGAACAAACTCCAGGACTGATCATTACGTCCAAACTCACATGTGTCACAACTGTCATCATTATCATCACCCCGTCCATTCCTGCTGATGCTCTTAAATGACACTGATATGTCCACTTCACCACTCCACTCAACCTCCCAGTAACAGCGTCCACACACACTCTCTTCACTCAACACCTGCTGCACAGTGTCAAATCTGTCTGGATGATAAGGATACCTCTGTTCTTTAGAAATGGATTTTATCACTCTGTTCCACTTAGACAGACGGAGGTTTTTATGTACCGTGTTTGAATCCACTCTGAACTGGAAGAAATCTGATGGAGACAAAACACAATCTACATCAAAATAAGAAATCTCATTTTAAAATATTAACATAAATCAATTGTGTTAAATCAATAAAAACAAAACAATGAAACAAGGTGCTGTGAACATTGTTAGGTGTTTTGCAAACTGTTTCTAACCATATGCTTCTCTCTAAACTTCTGCCTCAAAAGATGCACCCATAATTAGCCTGAAGTGTTGGAACAAACAGCTCACAGTCACTTGTGGGGGCATTTTATGTATGGTATTCAAAACGACAATTACCTATAGCACCAAAATTGAATGGAAAACTGTTTTACTATTGATATCAGATGATGAGTTTTCATTGTGGCAAATCTTGAATATTTATATATGAAGGAGTGTGTCTTGTGAGTGTGTGCTTGCTTGTTTAGTAACTTACACTGTAGAAACTCGTTCCTTGTCTTGTATTCAAGGGTGGGAATGATCTCAATATATTTTGCTATGGAAATCAACAAACAACGTTGTGTATATTAATATATACATTTTAATACATGTTGTATTTCAACAGTAGATTATGCATTGTCTCGGCCTCAGACTGCAGAGCTCGAATCAGCTACATTCAACATGGGAGGCAGGTGTGGTTACAAAAATGAATGATCATTGCTTTACCTTTATCATGAATCTTTTCTATCTCCTCTCTGCAGAAATTCTCCAGTTTTTCTTTCAGATGAGACACAGATTTACTAACATCATCAAAAGAGAGGCGAAAACTGACAGTGATGCTGGGTGAGTTTGTAGATGCAGGAGGAACCGAGAGAGACTGGAAACTCTATAAAGACACAGAAAATGTCAAAAGAAACAAAATCTCTGTTCATGATACTGTACTCTTCCCTTTCTGAAGACCACTGTCCTGTTTGTCAGATCTCTGTTACCTGGAGGAAATGGATGTGATTGTCTGTGTGTGAAAGCTGCTCCAGCTCAGCGTCTCTCCTCCTCAGATCTTCAATCTCCTGCTCCAGTTGCTCCAGTTGTCCTTCAGCTCGACTCACTTCAGCCTTTTCCTGATCTCTGATCAGCTGTGTCACCTCAAAGCGGCTTCTCTCAATGGAGCGGATCAGCTCAGTAAAGATCCTCTCACTGTCCTCCACTGCTGTCTGTGCAGAGCGCTGTCAGGACACACAGAGAGAGAAGAATCAGAATCAGTCCATTCACTCAGCTCTTCCTGCTACCTCACACAGTCTGTTCCCCACAGTGGACTTCAGTGGGACTGAAAGAGCTCCAGCACTGGCTCCTCACTGACTGACTGGAGGAGAGTCCTAACTGAGTCTGAAACAGCTCTTCAGCAGCCAGCAGCTGTTCTTCTGCTCAAAACTCACCTTGTGAGACTCTACAGCCTCTTTCAGCTCCTCAAGCTCCTTTTGTCTCTCCTGGATTCTCTCCTGATATTTTCTCTGCATTTCACCCAATTGTATCTGCAGGAAAAGAAAATAATCATAAATCTGACAGATGTTAACGCATGCAACAAACAATTAAAGCCTCATGAGATCATAGTGAGAACTATTTTAAAAATATTTTTTTTACTATGTAGCGATTATGAAGTCATTATGTAGCATGCATTCTGAGTTCGTACCTGTTTCTCAGTCCTCTCTGCTGCAGCTGATACAGTTTCATGGTTTTTGTGTTTATCCAACATACAGAGATAACATATACACTGTTGATCAGTACGACAGAAAATCTCCAGCAGTTTATCATGTAGAGGACAGATCATCTCCTGCAGTTGTCCAGTGGCATCAGTCAATTTGTGTCGCTTTCCAGAGTGAAATTCTTCATGACGTTCAAAATGGGTTTGGCAGTAAGATTCCAGACACACCAGACAAGACTTGATGGCTTTGTTTTTGTCCCCAGTACAGATGTCACACTCCACATCTCCAGATCCAGAGTGACTTTGAGCAGGACGAGCAGCCTGGAGTTTTGTCATCTTTAGTTTCTCCACTACTTCAGCCAGCATGGTGTTTTTACCTAAAACAGGTCTAAGAGTGAAGGTCTGTCTGCACTGAGGGCAGCTGTAGACTCCCTTCTGATCATCCTGATCCCAGCAGTCTGTAATACAGCTCATACAGTAACTGTGTCCACAGGGAATAGCCACTGGATCCTTCAGTAGATCCAGACAGATCGGACAGCTGAACTGATCCTGAGCCAAAGAAACACTGGATTCTGCCATTTTACTGAACACAGACACAGCTGGAGAGACATTCACAACAGTTCGACGGCAGTTTAGTTTCGATTTCTCTGAACTGAACCATTTCCTGGTTCATTGTCTGAAACGCATGCAAAAGTGCCAGTCAAATAATGAATACGACCACTAGAGGGCGGTCTTGTACAGAAACTCACACCAACATTTATTTTTGCACGCAGAAATCATCTGAAGGGAATGCAAGGGGCAAGGAACTCGACCGGAAGTTGAAGTCGGGTGGGGGCTGCCATCTTTTAGCAGAACTTCACTTGCGATAGCATTCCCATTGACTCCCATTCATTTTGGCGTCACTTTGACAGCGAATAACTTTACATCTGAGGCGTTTAAAGACTCTGTTTGTCCATTATTTATTTCTAAAGATACACGACAATGTATAAAGGGCTCCATTACCTTCTATGTTACATTATGGCCCCGTATAAACAGTTTTTGTAAAAAATAGGCTAACGATTGCGTCATAACCACTCGGCTCTCTGTCGCATTACCGTACAGACAGGTGGAGAAGCTCGCAGGCAATTAACTTAATATGGCGTACTGGCGTTACATTTTAAAATACTATACAAAATAATTAATCAGAATACTTACTCCTGCTCACTCACGACAAAGAACTCCCCGCTCAAGCTCGCCGTCTCTGCAAGATTAACGATGGCAGTTTGCACACACAGCTACTAGAAGATTTACATCTGTCAGACAGGTTGCTGACGTCGTCAAGCTTCGTTTGAGTCTGCGCGTCAGAAACGGAAGTGCTAAAAAACGCTAAAACTGGGCTTCATTTGTCTCAATTGAGTTCCGATGGGGTCGCTGTGTCCATTTCTTTTACTGTCACTAGCCGTGTTTCCACTATCGAGCTAGGACCGGGCGTGCTAGTGCGTGCCAGGGCCAGTCGCGTTTCCACTGTCACTTCCGGGGCTTGATCGTGCCTCGCCGGGGCTTCCTCGGGGCCAACGGCCAGGGTTTTTCGGCCCGACGAAATCCTTGGGCCAAAGCGGGCCAGCTGGGGCTAGAGGAGGGGTTACGAACAAAGGCGGAGTTTCTCCGTGTCTGGAGAGCGTCAGCGCGGATCATTTCAGAAAGAAAACAACTTTAACACCAGCATTAAAGACTTTTTAAAATCAGTTGAGCTCAAAACTCACTCTTAGTCAGCAGCGAGTGATTGAAATAACTTGATCCGATGTGGATTACAATCACTAAACAAGGCAGAAATATTTATAAGCGATGTAAAAGACTGCACGATAAACATTAACATTACCATGGTAAATATGACCGCTTGGAGAAATCAGACGTCACAATTGTGTATTTATTAAATAACATTTTATCTGTCGTCTTGTTTCGTGAGTTTAGCTCCACGTTGCATATCATCAAAATATAATAATGATATTTGTTCGGGAGCTTTTATAAAAATAGAGAGTCTGCGCTGTGGATCATTTCAGAAAGATAGCCGCTATAACGCCAGCATTAAACGCTTTATTTAAATAAGTTGAGCTCAAAACTCACTTTCAGTCAGCAGCGAGTGTTTGAAATAACTTGATCCAATGTGGATTATAATCACCATACAGGGCAGAAATATTTATAAGCGATGTAAAAGACTATGCACGCTGGGCATTAACATTAAACATGGAAAATATGACCGCTTGAAGAAATCAGACGTCAGCTTCTTATTCTCTATCACAATCGTGTATTTACTAACTTATATTATCTATCACAAGCCTCGTCTCGAGAGTTTAGCTCATGTTGCCTATTATAAAAATATAATAATGTTTTTGTTCGGGATCCTTTATAAAAATAAAGATATCATTCATTCTTAATGTGACGTACAGGCCACTGTGACTACAAATAAACAGAAACAGACTCTACTGAATAAGCAGGCTATTTTCATAAGCGTTAAAAATAAATAAATAAAATATAAAGTGTATTTATGTGCGATTAATTTTGAGTCTTGATAAATTAAATCATTATGATCAATGTATCACTTATTCTATAGTTAAAACATCCATGCTTTTGAATTTGAATAACAAAGCATGCAAACAAACGGCCGCTTTTATCATGTTCGTTTTGTGATCGCGCATGTTCCAGTGACTTATTTCTTAGTTTTCTGATAACTTCTCTTTGTTAGTGAAATAATGAGGTTGCATGACGTTGTTCTGAGAGGCGTGTAAAGGGCGTGTTTTAGTGACGAGCAGCGGAGCTTCAAGCTCCCCTGTGGAAACCCTGCGCTACTCTGGCCTCGGTGCTACTGGCCCGAGGCTATGAGCCCCGCCCGGCCCGCTTTAAGCCCTGGCTCGCACTGGCCCGACAGTGGAAATGCGGCTACTGAGGGAATGCCGGGCGCCCTCGCCACGGGAACAGCAGGAGGAGCGCGCGAGCGAGGCCAGGATCTCCAAAAGTTCCAGTAGTTTTTGCCGTTCAACCCGCGCGGGGGGCGGAGTCAACATACAGCGAACCGACAAACTCTTGGAGTCACTGCAAACTTGACAGGAGACGAAGCTCTCGCTGTTTACCGAGGCGCGTGTCACACCGGCATACAAAGTGACTTCGCGCCGCGTCTTTACGTCTTTACCGTTACGCTGCGGCTTTACGAGCTCCAGTGTCACTGCGCTTGGGAAGTATTCAACTTTTTCTTACTTTCGTGACTGGCAGGGGGACATATGATAGTTTCCAACATCTGTATGGTCTGAAACAAAAGACGTGTCGCGAGAGAGAAACAAACTGGCTTCAGTGGTCAGCTTCTAGGCTGCATGACACTTTTCGCTCTGTTGTGTTACACTAATGGTTCAGATGGTTGACTTATATGAAGACCTCGGAGATTCATAATTATAAGGTCAATGGATAACTTTTTCACCGAGGTAAGTTGGATATGAAAATACTTTTCATGTAACAAGGACGTTCTGTTTCGGTTCTAGAGAACAAATATATGATAGACACAATACCAAACTGGCGGTATATTTCTATATTCTTTCATACTTCTCAGTATTTGTATGTTTATGCGCTGAAGTTGCTTAAGTTGATGTAATTTATTTAATGTTCAGGACTGTGTGTGTGTGTGTGTGTGTGTGTGTGTGCACTGCACGCGCTCGCGACCTTGCATCTCTCCCATTGGCCCGGTCGAACTGTTGGGTCGTTCCCAGCGGAGCTCACAGACATTTCCTTACCTTTCGTCTCGTTTCCTCCTTTTAACATAAAAGTGCGTCATCTGGTGTTAAAATGTATGTTTTAATGTAAACTTTTTAATTTAAATATTTTGGTCAGTTTTCAAATAATTTGTCAGTTTCATCTTATTTATTTTATAAGGAAAAAAGCAGTTTCATGTCTTTTCTTGTTTTGTTCAACTGGTTGATGGTAATATAGGATTTAGAAAGTAATTAGCATTAAGAAATGCATTGCGTTTTAGAGAGTAATTAGTATAGTAACCTAATTATACTGCTGAAGATCTAATTAGTAGCTAGTAATCAGTTGCTTCTTTAGAGTAACTTACCCAACACTGATAATAATATACATTTAAAAATTTTACGATAGTTCTATAAATTACATGAAGAAATAAATAGAAATTAAGTAGCCTATTTACATTATTAAAAAATTAAAAATTCATTTTAAGCTTTAAAATTGTCATTTTTAAATAAAGTAGTTAGTTAGTAAAAGTTTTATTAGCTGTAACATTCACTAAAATAATAATATTACTTTTGTTATATTAAATATATACACTGAATTTTTTACATACATTTATTAAATGAAAATATAATAAGGCAAATCCATGAAAGTATTGCCAAAAGGTCATTTTGTGTAATGCTCGTCAGGACTGATGTTGATGGAAATGAGAATAAATGCATCCCTTGTGACTTGACTGTGTTATAAGTGTGAGATGAGGATCAGTAGCACGAGTACCTCCCTTAAGCCAGCGTCTCATGAGTCACAAGTGAAGGCTTCTAATGTTGCCTTGAGGTGGATCATTAGTCCTCTGGATTGCACTTTTCACCTGTGAAGGCGTAACACTTATGAAATAAATCATTTCAGTAAAACATACTCACCTGTACTGGCTCTGAAACATGGATTTTAGGACATTATAGTTTTTAGATGGTTAGAGAGGGAAGCACAAAAGCAATGGGCTGCAACTGCACCAGCTTCACACAATAGTGTCAAATATCTGCCAGTTGCTGTGTATCAAGCCTGCGAATCGGTTCTGGACAAAAGGAGCAGTCTTTAAAAAGAGACAGAGTTGTGTGTGCGGAAACAGATTCAGCCGAAACATGCGTGCGGAATGTGGGGAAGAGCGGAGCTCGTGAATGCCTGTCTCACACACAACTCTTTTACATGACTGAGCTCAGAGAGGGAGAGAGACTGCGTGATTCCTGTCTCACACTCTGCTCTTCTGCATGTCGAACCTCTCAGAGAGAGAGTCCACATACTAATCTGCCATTTTTTTTTCAGCTTTTTGTGTTTTTGGTTTAGCATGAATGCACATGCATTTCTGTTTGCAGTTATGGTTGCAAGCCTGCATATCCGTTTTGTTTTAGCTATGTTTGTGAATGGTTGTGTTTGCACAGCAGCGTCGCTGAGGTTATTGCCTCGCTGCAGTCACTATAGGCGGAGTGTATTCAAAGGTAAAGCTCTTTATTTTCCTGTGAACTGGCCAATCAGAGTCGCAGGGACTGTTTGACAGTTGTGTTTTAGTGCAGAGGAGCGTGACTCTGGGAAAACAAACAATCCAGGTTATTCTTTTTTCCTGAAACAAATGTCCTATAGAGGATCAGAGCTACTTTGGGTGCAGTTGTGAGGTCTCAAAAATACAGAAAAAGATGCAATATTGTGAAATATTTTGATGATAAAATAATCAATCAATTGATAAAATAATCCTTTTCTATTTTAATATGCATTAAAATGTAATTTATTCCTTTCATGCAAAGCTGAATTTTCTGTATCATTACTTCAGTCTTCAGTGTCACATGATCCTTCAGAAATCATTCTAAAATGATTAAGGTATTTATTATCAGTGCTGGAAACTGTTGTGTTGCTTAATTTTTTTTTTTACTTTTTTTCAAGATTCTTTGATGAATAACAAGTAAAAAATTATTTATTTATAAGAGCATTTATTTAAAATAGAAATCTTTTCTAACCATGTACACTACAGTTTTTTATTATGTATTATGTTCTTTTTAAGTTTTTATTCATCAAATAATCCTGAAAAAGTTTAGCAGTATCCAAAAAAATATTTGGCAGCACAACTGTTGCCAACTTTGATATTTCTAATAATAAATTGGAATATTAGATTGATTTCTCGAGGATCATGTGACACTTTATAATGGCTGATGGAAGTTAAGCTTTGCATCACAATATATATATATATAAAATTAGAAAACATTATTTTAAATTGTAATTACATTTTGCAAGATTACTGTTTTTTTCTGTATTTTTGATCAAATAAATGTAGCCGTGATGAGCATAAAATACTCCTTTAAAAAACATGACATGTTTTACTGATCCCAAACTTTTTACCAGTAGTGTATTATACAATGCATAGTTATATGTGTTTTATAATAAAACTTTCTAATATAATCTTCACTAACACCCCCAAAGGGAGGTTTTGTCACATTTAACTTACTTCTGGGGACAGTTTTGTTCTCAAAGAGTGGAAAAGTAAACCTCACACAAACTCGGTTATGTACCCCCACAGGTTTCTTCATCTACTTTGTGTCAGGTCATCCTTCTTGTTATACATACACACACACACACACACATGCATTAAATCTTGTGAGTAGCTTAATGATTACACAGCACAGTGATTCAACGTAGCCTTTAACAAGAAACTCAGAACAGGAAAACCCCTTATGCTGATAAAGAGAAATACTGGAAGAGAAAACCGTTAGTGGATTTTTTTTTTTCCCGTTTGTGTTCCATGTTTCTGTTATGAAAAGTAAACCAAAAAATAAAAATAAAATAATTTACTCAACCCTCTATAAGACTTTTTTTGCTCCTTGAAACTCAAAAAGAGAATTGTCAAATGATGTCCTGAATGAATGGGGACTGGAACTTTCAAGCTTTAAAAAGAAAGCAAAACTGCCATTAAATTGCTTTGTATGACTCATGTCTGATATTCCAAGTCTTCTGAAGTCATAAAATAGCTTTTCGGTGAGAAATAGATAAAAATGAAATAGTTTATTTTACTGATAATCTTCTCGAGTGAGCTGTTGTGACTGTATCCAGGCAGTGAACTGAACTCGAATCGAATCACTCTGATTTGTAAATGAATCATTTATACATTTTTTAGCCAGATCCGTTGATTCATTGAAAAGATCTAACTGAAAAGAACTGTTATTTTGCAAATAGCCATTTCTTCTTTCAAGGAGATCTCGATTCAAGGTTTGAAATATTATGCACATCTTCTCGACAAGTCAAATGGACTGTCACACATTTTCAATCTTGAAAACTTCAGTTCCCAATTTATTGTAATTGCATGGAAAGCATTTCCCAGGTCATTCTCCCAAATGTCCCTTTTGTGGTTTATAGAAGAAATAGTTAGAAGTTAGAATGAGGATGAGTACATGATGACAAATTTCCTTTTAGGCTAAATATTCTTTTAATGTTGAGTCATGTCAATTAACACGCAAAACTAAATGTTTAATTTGTTCCTGAATGACTAAAGCATTATAAACACCAAACAAAGGGGAAGAAAACAAGAGGACTTCCTTTTATGATTCATAACAATTACAAACTATGAGGCTTCCCCTTATGAAACAAAAATATATTGCAGTATATTGGAGAATATCATGTAATATATTAGGCATATATTCTTATATATATTTATTTTTTCCAATATATTGCGATATATTGAAAGCGGCAATCATTTGTATATTTTGCAATATATAATTTAATGTATGTATCATCAATATATTATTAAATGTATTCAAATATATAAAATATTAGAAAATAAAAAGGGAAAATAATATATTACAATATAACAATATATTTTAAGAAATATATTGGTAAATATATTTTCCTTTCGTAAGGGTCTAAACTGTGACCAGGTACAAAGTACACCTGCATACAAATACATGCATGCACGAAAATGGTCTTTGTTCTGTGTGAATTTATACAGCTCTCTCCCGCGTTCACTCTCGTCATGAAGTATAAACACACATTTTTCATTCTGCAGAGAAAGAGAAAAGTAGGTCAGGCTGCAATGCAGTGTATATGAGTGTGTTTGAGGGGGGTTGCTTGGTGAAAGAAGTTTGGTTATAAGTTTAGGAGAATGAACTGTCTGAACATCAACCCCAGCATGTGAGAGAACTGAAGTTTAGGTCTTTGGGTTGGAAGTATGCAGGAATGCCCTTCATCACAGGCCTGCCTTCGTGTTAACCCAAACGATATCTGATCCCTCACTTCCTGCAGCCAAATGAGAGAAAGAAACGGGGACAGCGAAAGAGCAGTGGAGAAGAGTGTGTGCATGTGTGGTAAGCTCTAAACATGCTCCGTAAGCAGCAGAGATTACAGAGTAACTCTGGTCTGTTTCATCCTTTACTCCGCCCAGCCTGCTCGCCCTCCAAAACTCTGATTTTATTTTAAGATTTAGTTTAGATTCACAATACAAGGACATGCATGCACACACTGCACTTTTTAACTTCAAAGTGAGGTTTTTCTTTCATCGGAACATGAAACAAAATTAGGAAGGGTCAGTGATGTTTGATTTGGGTGTCTTTGTGCATCAGTTATGTGCATGTGTTGTTTTAGTTGGATTCTTGGTACCTGTTTAAATCCGTGATTCCCTTGAGTCATCTGTTCTAGCACAGGAAGTGAATATTGGCCAGAAAACCTGGCAGACATGTGCAGTACCATTCAAAAGTTTGGGGTCTGGAAGATTTTTTTGTTTGTTTGTTTTTCTGAAAGATAGTAATACTTTTATTCAGCATTGAATTGATCATAAAGACTTTCTATTATTCAAAGAATTATTATAAAAAAAATTTAGGCTTTCATGGTTTGCACAAAAAAAGTTAAGCAGCACAACTGTTTTAAAACATCAATAATATGAAGAAATATTTCATGAGCAGCATATAAGCATATTAGAATAATTTGTAAAGGATCATGTGACGCTAAAAACTAAATGGGTTCTGAAAATTCAGCTTTGACATTACAGAAATAAATTCAAATAGTATTCTGTTTGAAAATATATTAAAATAAAAAAACAGATATTTTAAATTGTAAATAGTGTTTCACACTATTACTGTTTTTATTGTATTTTTGAGAAAATAAGTAGAGGGTTGGTGAGCATCAGAGATGTCTTTCAAAAACGAAAAAAAAAAAAAAATCTTACTGACCACAGACTTTCTTTTTTTTCTTTTCTGTCAATGTTTCTTTGCTCTTCTCTCTTAGTGAGTTACAGTGAGGGTTTTGTGTAGTCAAATAACACCATGGGTATTGAAATATAATTTTAGATCTGTTGGTTAAACCTCACAACAGTTGGACTGAAGCGTTTACATAACATTTAGGTTTTTGTGTCATTTCAAAAGGTCTACATCTAAGCAATAAATTTGACTCAAGATATTTCTGAATGAAATATGACTGGAGTATTTTTAACTGTGAAGTGTGAGCATGGGAGTGTTAAAATCATAAACTGATTACAGTTGTAATCTTCTAATATTTGCAGATAAAGACGAGACGAGGTCAAAGCTGCTTAACTCAAAATATGCTTCTGTCCATGAAAAACACACACACACACACACTCAAGTTCAGTGCCTCAACCACCACGCACTCCTGGATGTCCCCAAAGTGAGGATTTGTAAGGTTTAGCAATCTTTGAGGGGCATTTTTGTTCTCCACACATAAAAAAAAAAAAAACATTGATCAATTCAAAAGTTTCTTAACATTCATTTCTAAACTGTATCTCTAGAGATGCATTACACATTAACCAATCATGTGGAGATGAAATGTTGGGAAGCATCCTGGTTTACTGCAGAGATGGTGAATTGGATTAGAAGTCCTGAATTCCTGAGATAAATTTGGTTTAGGGAGGAAAACAGCTTCCTGTTTGTTTAGGTTAGAGATGCGCTAACTTGATGGGGCTGACTTTGAGTGTTGAGGATTTAAAGTAATTTGAGACAAGAGCAAATCCAGTACAGAGTTGATTTCTCTTGAGACAGTAAACATTGACTGTTAATACTCAAAATGCTCCATGCTAAATTATTCATATTGTAACCTTTAAAAGTTTCATTTCCTCTATAAGTGTATTTCTTTCTTTTTTTTTTTGGCATTTGACATGAGCACATCATTGATAAAATCACTTCCTGTGGCCGAGCTGCATAGACTAGTTAAAAGTTGGTTACATAAAAACGTACTGTAGCTTGGTCTAACTTGAATCTGCAAAATAAGACTTCTTACTCCTTGCCTAACTGCTAGTTAGTTAAACTAGTTCATATAAGACACAGTCTTAAGATAGTGGCAAATTTATGAAACTAGCCTTGTCCTATTTTTTTCTGTTCTGTCTTTCTCAGTTTGTCTGTATTTGTTTTTTGTAGCTACTAACTTTAGCAAACAAGTGGTAGGTTAGCGAAAAGCCTGCATATGTGCATAGTCTGTTAGAAACCATGAAGATGTGCACATGAAAGTAATCAGAGAGAAAATAACTTAAATTGTCTATTTCCTCTACAGACCTTTGTCTTTGTCTTACCAAACAAAAGTGTTTCTGTGATTACTGTGGCCTTTCAGGTTGGAGTAAACTGTGGATTTCTATTAGAATAATCTTTACACTTGGGCTCCAGCTAACAGCTAATTTAACCACTCAAACTGTTGATTAATTTGATCAGTTAATCGGACAAAAGGCAAATTTTATTTCCTGTGTTGCATTGAAATAATTTCAAATCTTGCCAAGTGCTCTCTGTCAAATAACATGCAAACTGAAGGCCATAAAAAATACAAGCCAAAAAAACCTCTCCTGTCCTAAACTCTTGCCAGTAGTTGCGTCAGTATTGCTCAAAACCGTGTTGTTTTGACACTCTTTCCGGTGGAATCAGTCTTAGAATGGTTAAGTTACTTATAGTTGTTTCTGGATATTATGCTGGGTTTGGAGAAAATGTTCAACTGTGTGTGTCCAGCTGCACAGCTGTTCTGTTGCAGTTTAGTCTGATCATTCAGCAGTTCTGTGTCTGTGTGTGTGTGTGTGTGTGTGTGTGTGTGTGTGTGTGTGTTTCCGTTCTTCTAAACTATAAAGGACTGTTGAGTTTATACCACTGCCTGCATTAGAAGTTGAGAGAGGATGACAGGTTAACAATGATGAATTTGAAAGATTTAATAATCCAAATTAACGTTTTTAAGAGTATTTATTGATATTCAAAAGGCTTTCAGTGAGTTTTTCACAGTCTAAATTTAAAACTTGCATGTTAAAAGTTGTTGTTTGTACTGTGGTCAGACATAATCATTTTGTTGTGTTCATGTTGTATTTGATTTATACTTTCAGTCTGATGTTTTCAATGTGGAGAATTTAGTGGTAAATTATATATGTAGTACATTTGAACTAGTATATACAACTACTATACCCATAACGCAATGTAGCAATGGACTGAAGTTCTGAACACAGCGTGTGTGTGTGCGTGTGTGCGTGTAAGTGTGGAATGGAGTTAAAGTTCAGATGTGTCTGCTTCATTGGGGCCTCACAGCCAGTCAGGCCTGTTCAGATCACCATGTGTTTCTTCCATCAGCATGTACACTTTTAGTGTGTGTGTGTGTTTGGCATATGAGAGAGAGGGAGGAATTTGCTATAATAAGGTACAGTTATTGGTAATTATTGGTCTTAATGAGGAGAGCCTTCCAAAAAAAGATATTGCTCAAAGGTTTATTTGGAGGTCTTTTGGAGACCCATGTGAAACTAAAACCAGAGATCTAAAACTAAAAACACCAAGATGTTAAGATCTATAATTAAAAATACAGCATATTTTAACTCAAAAGTTGTCTATTTGATTGTTTCTGCTATTTGTTAGGGATTTTTCTGTATCACAGAATGCTGTTAAAAAGATCCTTTCAAAATTTCTCATTTCATTTCAAGATCCACAATTCCATCTAATGCATGGTTTTGCAAACAGTTGTTGTGTTTCTGCTACTGTTCAAGCATTTTGCCAAACAACATTTGTGTGTTTGATAGGGTTGTCGTGTATGGCTCTGGGTGGAGGATCGTTATGTCCCCAGTACTGTGGACTCATGTTCTGGTGGAGTGGTGGTCTTTAACACCGACTATGGACAGGTAAGTGGGGGTGGGGGTGTATGCATTACACAGGAACAATGGCTTAACATCTGCTCTGTGCACCTTAGATAAAAAACACACTGCTGAACAGGTGTCATGCTCTCATTTTACACAAACACACACTTCTCTGTGTACACGCCTGTTTAGAAAAGACCAGCAGGCTGCTTGTCGTCATGGAGCCCATCAGGTACACAGAGATGACCAGATACTCAGTTAAGCCTGTTTCTTAGCTGAGCACCGTCTGTGTTTGTGTTTTAATGTGTTTTTTAGTCTGTTTCTCATCTTCCCACATGTATATTAAAACACACACAACTTGCTTGTGTTTCTGGCTTTTGTTTCTGGTTTATAGGACCATCAGTGGCCCATCTGTTACCTCCAAGTTGAGATCAGAATCTACATAGCTTAATAAAGCAATAAACACCTTCTGTTTCGTCTGTGCATTTCAGTGTTTTAAGCATTGGTTTTAGTTGTATTGTTTTAATAAAAACAGCATTAATAACCACATGCTAAACAAATATTTACACATTTATTATTAACAATAACTTTGTTATAATAATCAGTTAGCTGGACTTACCAGGAAGAAAATTAAATAATAAGTGACTAAGTGATGTGACATTCAGCCAAGTATGGTGACCCATACTCAGAATTTGTGCTCTGCATTTAACCCATCCGAAGTGCACACACACACAGAGCAGTGAACACACACACACTGTGAGCACACACCTGGAGCAGTGGGCAGCCATTTATGCTGCGGCGCCCGGGGAGCAGTTGGGGGTTCGATGCCTTGCTCAAGGGAACCTCAGTCGTGGTATTGAAGGTGAAGAGAGAACTGTACATGCACTCCCCCCACACACAATTCCTGCCGGCCCGAGACTAGAACTCACAACCCTTCGATTGGGAGTCCAACCCTCTAACCATTAGGCCACGACTTCCCCTAAAATAAAATAAATGCACATTATATATTGAATATACTGCTGAAATAACTGCTTAAACCAGTCTGAGATGGTTTGCTGGTCTTAACTGATTTAAATAAGTGCCCAGCTTGATCAAACTGGTGCTCAGCTGGTTTAGCTCATCAGCAAGTTGGTCTTCTAGGTCTGACCTGTTGAAAGGAGTCTAAAACCAGCAAACAGACCTGCTTGCGCAGACTAGGTGACCAGCTGAGACCAACAAACCATTTTAGGCTAGTTTAAGCTGCTTTTTTCAGCAGGAGAAAAGAAGATAGAAGATATTTGTCACGCCCCTGGACTGTTTTGTTGTGCTCCATGTCCCAGTTTCTCCCCAGTCTGATTAGTTTGATGGTTAATTTGATTCCAGGTGTGTCTCCTTAGTTCCCCGTTATCCTGAGTTTAAAAACCCAAGTCCATTCTGTTTGTATTTGTTGGTCTCCTTGTTGAATGGGCTCCTTGTTCTCCGTTTTCAATGGATTATTAAAGACTATTGTTCGTGATTACTTCAGCGACTGTTCGTTCCTCGAGAATGTGACTATGATATGAGAGTGTTGAAACTTGTGCAGCTATCTATTAAATTGGTTGGCTGGGAAGTTTTGAAAGTCATTGTAAATATTGCCAAATAACTTTGCATCAGTGTGCATTAATATAGAATTCAGTTGTTGTGCCATCGTGGATGAATGCAGTATAATTATCGATTATTCCCTCCAAATTGTGATTATTAATTATGATTATAACAGTTTACATTGAATAATGTAGATACCATTGTTTGATGCAACTGCATGCCGTATTTTTATATGAAAATAAACAAGCTGAAAACACTCTAATTGAAAACTTTTAGTTTCATGTTAAAATATGAATAGTATTATAATTTTATTCTAAAACAATTGAAAAACCCTTAATATATCATGTAGAAAAAAGACATATCTTAAAGGCCTTGATATACTTCAAACGAAATTGAAGAGCGAACTGATATGACTTCATTTCGAACAATCAGGCCAAAACAAAGTTCATTTTGACATTTCAAAGCAACTCCCCCAAGCAAACTTTCTGGGGGAGTTCGTTTGGCTCCTAAACACCTTTAAGTTTCAATTGGTCTGTGGCAGTTACGCAATCGATGGATGTTTTACATTTTTGTTTTACTTTCTTTGTATATTGCTCTCTTTTTTTGTTTCTCTTATGAAAACATGAATACTGTGAACAAAAGACAAACGTACTGTTAACATGTGTTGCAAATGTGTGTTTTGTTCAGGTGTACACCTACAAACAGAATGCCGTGAGCAGGCAGAGGGTTTACCCCATGCACAGCAGCAGTATCAATGGGGTTGAAGACATGGCAACCCTACTGGACCTGCACGATGGGGCCATTCTACACAACCTGCAGCTCCGCTACACACAGAAGAGTATATATGTGAGCAAACACACACAAACACAGCCATCCACACACACATACTCCGTATATTATAGTCTGTTGTTTATTGAGTGTGCATTTGTGTGTGTGTGTGTGTGTGTGTGTGAATGTTTCAGTTGTGGTAAAAGATGCATTTGTCAAGGATACAAGGTTGTTGTGCAGGTGGCTGGATGGCTTTCTGGTCTTTAATGTGTCAAAGTAAAATATATTTGTTTAATTACATGTCTCTCTCCCTTTCACTCTTTCTTTCTTTATACTGCCTCTTTGAGCATTTCCTTACAACAGTGTACTGTGTTCTTCTTTGGGGATGGTTCAGCTGTGTTAGGTGTGTGTGTGTGTGTGTGTGTGTGTGTGTGTGTGTGTGTGTGTGTGTGTGTGTGTGTGTGTGTGTGTGTGTGTGTGTGTGTGTGTGTGTATGCACTGTCGGGATGTGGTCTGTGCCAAAAGCTTTTAGTCCAGTTCCAGATTTCCAGACTCACTCTAAGGAACAGAGTTAACATGCTACTGCTACTCTCTAAACAAGATCACCACTCTGAATTCAAGTCCAATTAATACATAATGATTGTTTGTGTATGGACTCAGGGGGACTTAACATCTGTCAGGTTAACATCTGTCTACACTACTCAGTAGTTGTATTTAAAGGGATAGTTCACTCAAAAAAATTTTTTTGTCAACATTTACTCAACCTCTTGTCATTTCAAACCTGTATGACTTTATTTCTTCTGTGGAGCACAAAGATGAATAACATAAATATCCTGGTCACTCTTTTCAATATAACGGAAGTGGATAAGGTCTGGGTCTATCATACTTCAAAAGGACACAAATGCTCCATAAAAATACAATTAATTATTGCAGAACTAGATCAATGATTCATTGTAAATATCTGATACAAAAGAATGATTTGTTCACAAATCGAACATGACTGGTTGTCTCATGAATGTGCCAAGAAGAGCTAGGGCAGATGTCAGGACTTTAAGTGAAAAATGACTTGAATTTCAGTCTGTTCCCCATACAGTGCTATTGTATGACTATCGTATGAAGTCTATATAGCATACAAAACTATTTTTATAATAATTGTATGGCCACTCTAGCACTTGACAGCCCAATCCCTCATTTACTTTCATTATATTCAAAAGGGTGGCAATGCCATGACTTTTCAGAAAGCATCTTTTATGTTTCACAAAAAGAAGAAAAAAAGCATTTGGGTTTAAAATAAAATTAGGATGAGTAAATGATGAGAATTTTCATTTAGTGCTGAATTGTTCCTTGATATTTTAAACATTTTCAATACACTGGTTTTACAGTCTGATATTATGATGTACTATATGTCCTGTCATTGATTTGTAAAGATATTTTAATTGGTCAAACATTATGATAAAAAGGCTATTTTTTTCACACAACCTAATAATAATAATAATAATAATAATAATAATAACCCTTACATGTCCATGCTCTTATACAGTATAGTAATAACCTGTCATTGAGAATTCTAAAATAATGAAATAGCAGTCATTCCAGGTGGTGATTCACACCACTCTCTCTCTATCTTTGTCTGTCTGTCTGTCATGTGAGGCTGGATTAGATCAGTTTGAGTGTGAGATAACCAGTCAACTATGCGAGTGTTTTTGGTCTGCAGGTATGTGATGGTTATCACAGTAACGTCAGAGTTACTCACTTATAGAAAATACACACCTCCTGTTTCAACATGACTGAAGACCTTTCCCACACCTTATTAGGAGTTGAGAAAAAAGGCCAGAAGGACTTAATTATGTTTTAATGTGAATCTGTAATGCCAAAAAGGTGTGTATTACGGTTAGGACTATCTTAAAAAACAGACGTGCACGTTCTTTATATAAAATCTGAATTCATAATTTATTAGGATCATTATACAGAACAGTTTAAAGGGGGGGTGAAATGCTCGTTTTCACTCAATATCCTGTTAATCTTGAGTACCTATAGAGTAGTACTGCATCCTTCATAACTCCAAAAAGTCTTTATTTTTATTATATTTATAAGAGAAAGATAGGCGGAGCTAAAGAATCACGAGCGCCAGTAGGCTTTTGGGCTGAGAGCATGTGGAAGCTGTGACACAGATCCAGAGGCTGAAATTTAACAAGAGCAGCATCAGCAAAGGCGGTATGCTATGTGGTATGTACTGAAACTGTATATATTTGCTTAGCGGTTTTGGAAAAGGACTAAGTTCCACTTTATGTCGTCTTTTTTTTTTTTTTTTTTTTTTTAAACTGTACATGTGGAAAGTGCAGTTTGATGACAACATTGCATGTTGTTTACTTGATGTGCTTACGCGCTGATAGCTAAGTTAATAACACAGAGATATTTGAAGCAGTTTTACTCACCGCATGTGGTTCCAACACACAATCCTGACCCTTTTCCGTTGGGACTGCATTATCCTTAAGAAATAAACGACGTGCAATCCGAAATGCAGGGAACAAACAAAAACACTTGCACAACTCCGTTGATGCTCTGTAAAAATAAACTCCATCCACTGGTCCCTTAATGCTGTTTCTCTTTTGGTAATCTGTGCAGGGTTGTCTTGCCTTGGCAACCAAAAACACACTTCTTTTGTGACTTTTCGCGACGCTCTCGCTCTGATCAGGCTGTGCTCAGCTCTCAGTGCTCTGCTATACGGGAGCGCGCGCTCTTCCGGCAGAAGAGCGCACACTTAGGACCCATATAAGGAAATTCCGCTCCATCTAACGTCACACAGAGCCATACTCAAAAAAAACTTTCCGAAACTTGTGACAAACCGGAAGAGGTTTTTTTGGAACAAAAATACTCCTTCAAACCTACAACTTAATTTTTGAAACTTTGTCCATGTTTAGCATGGGAATCCAACTCTTTAACAGTGTAAAAAAACTCAGTATGCATGAAATAGCATTTCACCCCCCCTTTAAAAATCATAAACTGTTGACACAAAAAGTGTCACGTTTAAATTTGTGCACAATAAACCAATGCATTCACCAACATTGTGACAGATTGAAAACACATTTTTTTTCATCGTCTTGTGTTCTACTATTAGCTAATTTTTTATATCCATTGCTAAATGTTTTGAATTAAATCTTTATTTTAGAGTAACATTTAATGCAACTAGTGGGGCGCAAATGACACACTTTATCATTAAAATGTTCTCATATAAAATCGCATTACAAAAAATCCCCACCCATCCATGTTTGTAAATCTAATAAATTGATTGGCTAATTAGAGCAGCCGTCCCAGGTCTGCTAACTGATTGGCTAATTGGTGACATATTGGAGCAATCAGGACGAATTAGGGTGTTATTTGTATGTGGTTAGTTTTTGGTGGTCTGTCAAATGTCAGCCTATTTCTCAGGCAACTTTAATGTTATATAAAAAATTAATGCACAAAATCACAGAAAAGTTTATTTTTCTGTTTCCAAGAGGTGATTAGACTAAGTACAAATAAACAGTAACATTCGCCATGCCATTAAAAACACATAAGTCATGATGAAATGAAAAGTGTATGGTTGAGTGTGTGTGTGTGTGTGTGTGTGTGTGTCTCGTCTTGTGGAATGTGTGTGTCTGGCTGAGATCCGATTCCACAGCATTTAAAACACAAAGACAGTTCTCTCTCTCTTGCTCCCTCTCTGATTATAAACAGCTGTGGACTTTTTTTGCCTTACATTTGGACAGAAAATACTAGGCCAGCTTCCCACATCAAAACACACATACACACACAAGGGGGCTGGTGATCCAGAAAATGTCTTTTGCATGTGAGGTTTACCTCTTTTTCATAGTATTGCTCCCTCTCTATTTCTTTTTCAGCCCCTCTTTTTTTGCTGTAGTGTGAGCGTGTAGCAGGAAATAGTTCTGCTTCAGTTGGGCCGGATCATGTTTCAACTGAGTTTAACATTGAGAGGATGTGTGTGTGTAATGTGTCTGAGTTCATTATGGATCACTATGCATAGCCGTCACTCTCGGTTGTCTCTCTAGACTGCAATCTCATGACTGAATCTGTCTGTGCATGTGGAACGTCATATAAAATGTGCTTTCTGCATATTTTAACTTACTGTACTGTGACTGTAGTCTGCTTTATGAGTTCTTTACTGTGAAGGTCTTAGTAGCACCATTGGATTGAGCCCAACAACAACAGAGCGATACAGATGACGTCCAAGCCTCCGTTCCATATGAGAATGTATATTATAGATTTCAGGAAGGGTTACAGTCATTATTTTTCAGGAGTATTTGAGCACAATACATGCTATTTTTGGCAAAGTAGTATTTAGTAGAAAATATGCCTACTGTGATTTTCTCAATCAATTTGACTCAGACTCATATATATAGTTAGATTAAACTCAGATTGAAACCGAAATCTTGATAATCTTTTATTCCGTATTATGATGTAGATCCAAGCTAAATGGCTTCTAGTATAGAAAAACTAATTGCTGACTGGCACTCCATTTATTTTTTCTATTGGAAGTGGATTAAATTGTTAGATTTGTTGTAATTTGCTAATTACTGTCATCTCAATGTGAGTGACAAAGTGTAAAAAGTTTTAAAACACCATGATGTCCACAAATAAATTATATATTGTATTATAATTAAACACTGCAATATCGTGCAACATAACCACATTTCCCTTAAAAAATCACTGGAAATAAATATTGTTCTTATACAGTTTTACATACTGCTTTTTAAACAATAGATGGTATATAAAGTGCAGTATTTGTAGTTAGCAGTATAATAGTATTCCATTCCAGGCATAGATGCTGTCACCTAGATTCTGAGACAGCAGTGCACCTTGGTTTTAAAATGGGAAGGTTTTTTTTTTTTCTCAAAGAATGACTTCATTTTTCCTGTTCTAAAAAAAGAAGGGAATCCCGCCAGCCCATTCTGAGCAAACTGATAACACCTGTGACTCAATAAGAAGGCTTTCCCCTTCTGAGGACCACAAACTGACAGCTTAATGTCTGCTTTAAAACTTCTTACTCACTGTGTCTCTGTTTCCAGCTGTTTCTCGCTGAATTACAGTCTGACATTAATATTGCTATAAAACCTACTGTGTAAATTCATCTCGATGATTTGACTGAACAAATCTCATAAACAAGACATGCAAAAATTCATTTAAACCATCATCTTTTATTGATTCTTTAGGAGAAATTTGATTTTGACACACATTGTATTCAATTGAGACATTAGCATGAAACCGCAAGTGATGAAAGCTTTAATAAATCTGTAATGTTTCTTTCTTCTGTAAAACACAGAAGAAAGATCATTTGAATGTTTCAACTGTTTTTTTTTTTTTATATAATGAACGTCAGTAGAGTCCGAAACAACATTGGATCCCATTGGTTTTTATTGTATGGACAAAAAAACTGACATTTTTAAAAATATTTTCTTTTATGTTCCTGAGAAGAAAGTCATACACGTTTGAAATGACATTTTTTTTTAATGAATTATTTATTTTAAGTATCTTTAGAATGAACTGAAAATATATGTTTTTTACATCTTGTTTTATATCATGTAAATTCAAATTTCATCTTCAGCCATACATGTATTCATGATCATGCATATGGTAAGAGAATTACAGGAGTGTGTCCTAAACCCTGAACATTTGACCGTTAAATGTCAATTTGCACTTATTTGACATTCAAATCAACAGATCCAGATCTCAACAACCAATCCAATCTATTTGCATCAGTGGTTAGAAAAGTTGGTCAGGAGATACCAAAGCACACACGGACATGTGCGCATGCTCATGGTTATTAATTTTTATTTTTACTATTCTTTTCCTATCTGTTTGCAGACATATATCGGCTCTATTTTAGCAGCAGTAAACCCTTATCAGAGTCTGTCAGATCTGTATGATGCCACAGCCATAGAACGATACAGTCGACATCACCTGGGCGAAATCCCTCCTCACATCTATGCCATTGCTAACGAGTGCTACAGATCACTGTGGAAGCGCTCCAACAACCAGTGTGTGCTCATCAGGTATGTTTCTGTATTGCATTGCACACCGTTATGCATTTAACTAACCAGTGGTTCCTGCAGGCTTCATTTCAACTGCTCTGTTTTTTTTTCATTTTCGACTCTCTAATTTTCTTTTAATTATCAGACAGTCTGACTATATAGTTTTCTGCCGTGACTTTAACTCTCAAGTCTGACCTCTTGCTAAGGTGTGAGGTCAAACTCATGGCTGCCCGGCAGCACTCATTACACAAGCATGCATAGGTTAAAGGTGGCAGACTGCTGTTTTTGTTCTTTGCACTGCAGATTTCTCATTGGCTTTAGTGAGAGAGAGCCAATACAAATTGGCAGAATACCTGACCGCTGTGGCCAAGCCTAGACTAAGAAAAGCCCTGAGCATGTACAGACTCAGCAAACATGCGACATTGATAGGACTACCAAAATGAGACAGGCTTTTCTATTACTGCACAAAAATCGAGCTAGAAACCGAAGTGTACTTCTTAACTACAGCTGTATCTACAGTACACACAATGTGAGAATGCTTTCTTTTGCGATTTTTACAAACTTCAACAGAATTTCAATGGAAATCTAATACTTCCTAACTCCCAGACCTGCAGGATGAAACCACAGCAAGCACAAACAAGCCTTGCCTCATGAAAAGGGCAAGCAGTAGGACACAAACAAAACACTGAAAGTAACTTTGCACAGGCAAAAAATATTTGTATATTTAGGAACAACAATTTTTCAGTGATATCTTTACTTTTCTATAATATGGTACATGTCCTGTGACATTTCCATAAGGCACAAATCTCTTTCTCTGTTGTTAAAACTATGAGATAAACTATAATATTTAATAATTTATAATTAACCTAGAATGAAAAATATCAAATTTTACACACTTTGAATGTCTCTATTCCCCTTAAATGATTTATTTATTTATTTTGGTCTGTCCCACAGCAATTTATAAAACAAGTCTGTTGTGCTCAACAAGGCTGCATTTATTTAATTGAATAATAAAACAATTTAAGATAACATTTTTCTGTTGTAATATATTTTAAAATGCGATTTATTCCTCTGATGGCAAAGTTGAATTATCAGCAGCCATTACTCCAGTCTTTACATGATCCTTCAGAAATCATTCTAATATGATGATTTGCTTCTCAATAAATATTTCTTAATGTTGTCAATGTTAAAAACAGTTGTGCTGCTTAATATTTTTGTGGAAATCGTGATACTTTTTTTTTTTTAGGATACTCTGATACATTTTTTGTAACAATGTAAGTCCTTACTCTCACGTTTGGGTCAATTTAATATGCCCTATTAATTTCTTAGAAAAAAAAGAACAGTAAACTTCTTGAACAGTGATGTTCATGTATTTGTATATGGAATATTTATTGCTTGAACAATGTGTTAGTTCATTATTGGGCCAGTAAAGCTTGAAATTATCTCGAAAGGCTCCTTGAATAAGAGCCAGAATGTAACAGCCCTCTGCTGGCGACATCAGCTCATTACAACTTTCAGCTAATATTCATCAACCAGCACTGATATTTTCTTTGTGTGTGTCAGTGGGGAGAGTGGAGCAGGTAAAACTGAGAGCACGAAGATGATTCTGCGCTTTCTGTCTGCAATGAGTCAGCAAAGTGTGGCTCTCTCAACTGCAAAGAGAGCATCATCTCATGTAGAGGAGGCAATTCTGGAGAGCAGGTTTGTACATATATTAAATAACTCAAAACACTCCATATAAACAGTGTGCTCACTCATATGCATGAATGCATCTGTCTCTCTGTCTCTGTAGTCCAATAATGGAGGCCTTTGGAAATGCTAAAACAGTTCATAATAACAACTCCAGTCGCTTTGGGAAATTCATCCAGCTTCATTTCAGCCAGCATGGAAACATCCAGGGAGGAAGAATCACAGACTGTATCCTCTGTTTGGATTGTTGGATGTGTTGTTTGGATGTGTCAACTGTTAGTTCACGTCTTTAGCTTTATTTTATTACCTGTGCTGTGATAGTGTCTCTTTCTTGCATTTGCCTTGACTTCATTTTTTTCATCAACCAGACCTTTTAGAAAAGGTGAGTTTCTTATATTCATGAAACTTTTGCATGTATGATTGTGTCCGGGCATCTGTGTCATTTATGTGGGTCACTGATCATGTCTTTGTTTGACTCTTATTGTCTGTGTTTCTCTCAGAATCGCGTTGTGCGTCAAAATCCTGGGGAAAGAAATTATCACATATTCTACGCTCTGCTGGCCGGAACCAGCGCAGAACAGAGGGGTATATATCTGAACAAATTAATTTATGTTTTGTTGACACCAGTTTTATTTTAGTATCATTGAGGCAGTGCTATAGTATTTGGATTTTGCAGTTAGCTGAAATAGAAAAAGGTTACGATTATATTTTATGTTATTTCAGTTAACAATATTTAATTTCAAGTAATAATTTTTTTTGGTTTTAGTTACTATAGATTAATACAGCAATCCTGGTTAAACACTAATACATAAATTAGCTTTCAAGTCCAAATTGTGATAGATGGCTTTGCTATCCTTTTGTTTGCAAAACTGTGTTGAGATTTCTTTTCAGTTTAGGCACCTTTTGGTGCTGTCACGGTCAGATGAGACAGAGGTCAGGAGGTTATAGTATCACAGGGAATCAGTGCTGTTTGTTACACAGTATCAGTTTGTTTAAGATCTGTGTTTGTCGCTCTCACTCATTTTCTCACAGAGTCGTTCTCCCTTTGCCCTCCGGAGAGCTTTCACTATCTGGGTCTGTCTGGATGTGTGAAGGACAAAGCCATTAATGATACAGAAACTTTTCAGGAAGTGCTGGTAAGACAGTCACAACATCATATGATTACTATTAAGTACCATTTACATTTTTACTATTTTCTCAGGATACTTTCTACTTTCTCTATTTTTTAAGGATTATTTAATGAATCAAAGTTCAAAGAAACAGCATTTCTTTGAAATATACATTTTTGTAGCTCCCTGAAAGTCTTTACTAAAAGTATAAATTTCTTTAATAAAATTGTATTGACCTCAAACTTTTGAACAAGTGTATAAATGTATTAATACTGTTGTCTTGTGTTTTAATGCTGGTTGACTGTGTTTTGTGTGTTAGAATGCTCTGAGGACAATGCAGTTTGGAGAAGAGAACATCAAGGAGGTGTTGAGGCTCCTGTCAGGAATCCTGCATGTGGGAAACATTGAGTTTTTAACAGCAGGTGGAGCACAGGTCTGCTCTAAATCAGGTAAGCGCTCCTCCACTCTCCGCTCTGTTTTTCTTTGACCTGATTGTTGAACTTATGATTGATTAGTATAGATTGCTGGTATGAACTGCATTACATTTATATTAATATGTAAATGCAAAATATGTATATGTTTAGCTCTCAGTAAAGCTGCAGATCTTTTGGGGTTGGATTGTGCCCAGTTGGCTGAAGTTTTGACCCACAGATCCATGATCCTCAGAGGAGAAGAGATCAGCACACCTCTCACTGTAGAACAGGTGGTTTCCCATCAAACACCACAACTTAACTTCTTAACACAATATTTACAAACACTTTTCAATTCAGTACCAGCATATTACTGCTAAGTGTAAGAAAATCACTGAGAGAATGAGTAAATAAATAGTATGAGATTGAGAAAATCAGCAAGATAATACATGATACCAACAGTCAAGTCACACTTGAAAATCAGGGTTACAAATCGGTGGAAAACGTTTGGTAAATTTCCGGAAACATTCCATAATTTTGGAAAACTTTTGGAAACAGCACAGATATCATCAGAATTATTCTGTACTCAACAAAAACATGTCTAGAAACTCTCTCTCCCTCTAGAGGACTTCACGTGTAACTGCATTCTGTTAATAAACATTTCACCTTTCTCACTCCACCTTTTTATCACTGTATGCATAGAGAGGACAACATCTGTATAAGGTCTCACAAACATCCCATCACAAGATGTGTTTGCTTTATTTAATTCATATTTGAATAAATATATAACATTTATAATTAAACATAACTACAGAGCTTTTGACACACACACACACACACACACAAAACAAGTAAGTGGAAGACTGAAATTGACTGAAGTGGAAGTGGAAGACTGAAACCTTTATATATATATATATATATATATATATATATATATATATATATATATATATATTTCCCCCCAGATTAATCAAATGTAAACCTTAATTAAGTATATTTAAGTAAAGTAAAGCTTTATTCTTTGTAGTCAGAATAATAACACAAATATGCCTGTGCGTGTATCAGGCAGTGGACTCGCGGGACTCTATGGCGATGGCTCTGTACTCTCAGTGCTTTACTTGGATCATTCGTAAATTGAACAACCGTATCAACGGCAGTGAAGACTTCCGATCCATCGGCATCCTGGACATCTTCGGATTTGAGAACTTTGAGGTGAGAGCCATTATGATGAGTTTTGAACCTGCTGGTCATGACGAGTGTTATTCTATTCTTTCTGCTTGATGTTTTTCTTCCTCTTCTCAGGTGAACCGGTTTGAGCAGTTTAACATTAACTATGCAAACGAGAAGCTTCAGGAGTATTTCAACAAGCACATTTTCTCTCTAGAACAACTTGAGTACAACAAGTAAGTAAGGTCATTACAAATTTGAACACTTCACCGACAGCAAAACTCACTTCGAAGGCAACCAAGGCACACGGCAAACATCTAATTCTCTGCCATTTATTTCTTCGTGTTTGTTTGTGTTCATAGAGAAGGGCTGGTCTGGGATGATGTCAACTGGATGGACAACGGAGAGTGCCTTGATCTCATAGAGAAGGTAAAAACACAAACACAGACCCATTTAGAATTAAACACTGTCTACATTCTGACGCTATGTATCTGAGTCTGTCTGTGCGTGTGATTTCTCTGCAGAAGTTGGGTTTGCTCGCTCTCATGAATGAGGAGAGCCATTTTCCTAAAGGCACTGACGGCACGTTGTTGGAGAAACTCCATAGCCAGCATGCTGTAGGTCATACACAGACATCATCATTTTTCTGAAGGGCAGCAGGTTTACATGAATAAGAGCTGTAAGCAAGAATGTAACCAAAGAGCCAAAGCAAACTTTTAACCCAACACAGATTTGAATATCGGGCATAAAATCACCCTGAATATTGGAACTGCTGTGTAATCACTAATCTATATCTCTCTCCATCTTATTAGAGGAATCAGTTCTATGTTAAGCCTCGTGTTGCAGTTCACCAGTTTGGAATCAAGCATTATGCAGGAGAGGTACAACACCCCCTTTTTTATTTTTTTATTTTTTTTACTTTTTTATGATTTATATATGAGTAAATTAGCATTTGTAAGCATCTTTCAACAACCAGTGACATTATACTCAGATATCAAGTTTCATAATAGTTTCATATTAGATCATATTTCATAATATGCAGGTACAGGTACAGATGCTGCTTATAAAGTAATATAGCTTGTAATTTTAATGTGCATAGTTTTTTTGTATTTCTTAAGAGTCAAGAGGCATTATTATTTATTAACATAAGCAGTGTTTTATTAAATATATGATTAAATAGACTTTTAATTTAAATAGACTTTTTTAATTACAGCCACTAAGTTGTTGATCATATTAATATACATTAATACATACAATAAATGTAGTTATGAAATGATAACTTTTGCATTTTTAATAAGATAAGTGCATAATTTGGATATTTCAAAACATTTATATTATAAAAAACATTATTTGTACGGCAAAGTTTCATTTGGAAAAAGAAAGATAAATTGTAGTCTCTTCACCTGTAGTGCGCTGGATATATCATGTGTTATGGTATATAATAGAGACATGTCTCAGATTAACATCCTGCTTTTTGTCTCCAGGTTGTGTATGATGTCAGAGGAATCCTGGAGAAGAACAGAGACACTTTCAGAGATGATATTCTCAATTTACTCCAAGAGAGCAGGTGTGTGTGTGTGTGTGTGTGTGTATGCACTGTATGTATGTAGTTGTGTGATTGTTCTCTGTGAGGTCATTTGTTCACATGCTCCTGTTCCATGCTCAGGTTGGATTTTGTGTATGATCTTTTTGAGCGAGTGAACACCTGGACTGGACAGGACACAGTCAAGTGCGGCTCAAAGTATCGCAGACCTACTGTTAGCTCCCAGTTTAAGGTAAGAAACTACAACTCCCATAATGCTTTAGAGTAGGTAAACAGTAACTAAATTTAAATGTTAGTGAAGGTAACAAGATATTTGACTGAATATATTTTACTCTTATTTCTGCAGAAATTTCAAAACATTTATTTAAAAAGTTTAACAAGTCTGTTTATCTAAAGAAAATTCAAAAACTATTAGAGTATTGTCTGTCCATCTTTCAGTTATAATAAAATAATAAACTAACTAAAGGTATTATTTAGTAGATGAAGTGTATTAGGTATAAAACATTTTAACATTTTGTAACAGATTATTTATTTCTGTTTACCCAGAATTCATTGCACTCCCTGATGTCTACCCTTAGTACCTCCAATCCATTCTTTGTACGCTGCATTAAACCCAACAATAGCAAGGTATGTGTCTCACACACAAATGAATGAACATTAAATGTCTGCTTCTTAACCCAAGAAGCAGATTTTGTGTCAGTTTGTGTAACTTTGTATTATGTTCAGGGTGGAATTAATGGTGATATCCAGTTTTGAGTGGTTTCGTTTATTTTGAGAATGCCAGTCGGCTCACATTTATGGGACAGGTTCCAGTGCAGACATCTACAACATATCAAATAGACCCGCACACTATCAGATGGTCATCATGTGTGTGGTTGTATATCTCTCCATTTTCAGTAGCGACAGAAGGATATTACACATCATTTACTCGATGTGAAGATTTAAGTCTCCTTTGAGAGACACAGACACATGCTCTGCACACTTTTCTATTCAGACTGCATTGGACTCGAGGCCATTCAGCAGGCTGCCTATTAACTCTACAGCAGATGTGTGTTTTGTGTATGTTAGATTCTCTTTGTTCACTTGTTTGAGGTCAGTGTAGTGGTGTTAATGGGACGCATCAATTCTTTTGCTTATACTTTTGCTTTCAGATCATGCATAAACTAATCTACGCTGAAGTAAATCAATTTGCAAATTCAGCCTCATGCAGAAGTCAGAAGTATATACTATATCTCAAATTTATATTTACTATGTATACATTATTTAAATTATATATATAAAAAGCACCTCTGGTAAACAAAATAATAATAAGAGAGTAATAATTATAATAGTTAAAAACTGAAATAATTTAAGAGAAATCAAACAGACACGTGATAATTTTTTTGACTTATTATTGTTTCCCTTTTTTCTTTTCAAATAAACTTGACTTATAGTAAATAAAAATATAGATAAAATATAAGCTAAAAATTTATAATTTTTTTAAATTATGTCTATCATGTATAGCATCTATCAATTTATCTGTTTTAAATTTTTAGCGATGTATTTCATATTCAATTCTTATTAAAATAGTTCTTCAGTAAAAAAGGATTATTATAATCATTTATAATATAAATATACAATGTTTTGTTTATTAACTAATTTACAATTATGTATGATATCTCTTTATAAGTCTGGCTTTCTGTCAATTATATTTTAGTTGTATGTCTATGTCTATCTCTCTCTCCGCTGTTCCCCCACTTTATTTGAATGTAAACAGCTGGGGTGGCTTCTGCCCCTTTTCTACCCACAATGCATTTTCTCTCCAATGTCCCCTTCCCTCTTTGAACACAAATTAGCCCAGCATGGGTCTGATCTCCAAGGCAACCAGCAGTGTGTGAATGAGAGCGGAGAGGTTGGGTGTGTGTGTGTATGTGTGTGTGTGTGTGTGTGCGAGCTGACCAGTTGATCACTGGCTCGTTGAGAACATACAGTCGCTCAAAGCTGCTGACGGTCACAGGATGAGAAAGGACACATTACTGTACAGTAAGCTTTCATATATCATTAAACTAAACTGTCAGCCAGTTGTTGAAAAACAGAATTGATGTAGTGATGTTTAGACAGATGCTTAGAGTTTTTCCAGATGTTTGAATATCCATTTGACTGTGACATAGTCTTCAATTATATGAGTGGTCAGATATCTGTTTACCTGTTGAGTAATGAAGATGCTTATTAAAGAGGAGAATTATGAAAACTGTTTGCACTATTCTGATGGTTTGTTTCTTAAAGGGATAGTTTTAGGGATACAGTGAAAGACATTGGGGTCCAAACAACATTGGACCCCTGTGACTTTCACTGTTTGCACAAAAACACTGACACATTTTTCAGAATAACTGCTTTTGTGCTTCTAAGACAAAAAATAGAGAATCCGGTTTGGAACAACATGAGTAAATGAAGATAGAATTGTCATTTTGGGTTGAAATATCCCTTTAATATGTTTTATATTTAGTAGTATTTGTTTTTCTGGGAGACGATTAAAGAGACATGTTGTCCCTCCCCCCATGAAGCACTCTGACATTGATCCTGTCTGCTTTCTCTGACTTGTGCTGCATGTATCAGTATGTTAATGTGCCTCTGACTATAATGAATGATTGTGTGTGTGTGTGTGTGTGTGTGTGTGTGTGTGTGTGTGTGTGTGTGTGTGTGTGTTGGTATTGACCTTAGGCTCACAGATCTCATTCACCACTCATCTCCTCATCTCACTTTCATTCTGGTTCATTCCTCCTTCCACAGAGATGACATTTAGAAGTGGGGATCATAGTGCCCCATTTCCGACCTCACCCCCACACAGGGTCAAAGGTCAGGAGGAGAGGGGGTGGTGATGTCCTATTAAGTGTGTTTGAAGAATGAATCCACTCAAAGCTCAGCCAATCTATATTTGACAGCAGAATAAATTCAGCTAATTTAGATTTTTTTAGAAGGGTGAAGAAACTGTAGAAATGTAAATTGTTACAATGTTTCTGTCTTTCTTTTGCAGATGCCCAATCAGTTTGAGCAGTCTGTAGTCCTCAACCAGCTGAGATATTCTGGGATGTTGGAGACTGTTAAAATCAGGCGTTCTGGGTTTCCGGTTCGGAGAACGTTCAAGGATTTCTGTGCCAGGTTTGTCCCCCAAACACAACAAACTCACATATTTCTGCTAAAAAATGTATTTGTTCTGAAACTTTTTCATTCTGGTTTCCTTTTTTTTGGGAAAATACACAGAGATTTTATTCAAGTTTATATAAGTCTTTACAATACCACTTTTGGCATAGTTAAGTCATTATCCTTTTTTTCAATCCTAACAAGCCTAAATTTTTGGACACATTTTGCACCATTTCACATTTTTCTATTTCTATTGAAATCAATAGATTCACAGTATTCACTCACTTAAAGTCTTGTGTTTAGACTCTTTTGCAGGACAGTTTAATCACCATTTTATTTTTTATTTGTCAGGTACTATGTGTTGATGAGGGGTTTGGTTATGTCAGATGACCCAAAGGGGCGGTGCCTCCTTCTTCTGCAGCTCTATGACAGCAGCAGTGCTGAATGGCAGCTGGGAAAAACCAAAGTGAGCAACAATGTGTATCTTTGTGGGTAGCTGGCATTAAATAGTTTATAATTTTCACAATGCAGTTGAATAAGACAGGTTTAGCAGCATTGCATATAGTGTTCCAATGTATTGTGCATGAAGTTGTATTATAGACACTGAATATTTTTATTTGAATATATATATTTTAAATAAGCTATTGAAGGCAGAAGGTGACTAAAATAATAAATAAGTGGTGATCTTGGTCCTGAGATCACTTTCTCCCTTTTACATTTGAATAAATTCTAACTTGAAAAAAATGTCTTTAAACTTTTTTTGAATGCACCAGCTACCCAGAATGCTGAATAGAATAGGTTTTGTTCAAGTAAAACAGTTTGAGAGATACATTCCTGTACATCTAAACTTAATTTATTGGTTTTCTGGTGTGAATGATGCCTATATATCGGTTGTTTTTAGGTGTTTATGAGAGAAAGTTTGGAGCTGCGGTTAGAGAAACAAAGAGAAACAGAAGTGCTCAAAGCGGCTTCAATTATTCAAGCTCATATACTGGGCTACAGAGCACGGTAAACACACTTACACACAGTGTTGGGGTTAACGCATTACAAGTAACGTGAGTTATGTAATCAGATTACTTTTTCAAGTAACCAGTAAAGTAACACATTATTTTTTAATTTACAAAAAAGTATCTGAGTTACTTTTTCAAAAAAGTAACGGCAGTTACTTTGTTTTCCCATTTATTGACTGACAAGTCTCCTGTCCCCATATTGGGAGAAATTGGAAAAACAGAGGCATTGTGTGAGCAAAATGAATTACAACAGTGAAATGCAAACTCAGAATATGACGCAAACCTGCAATAATTAAATATGTTAAATAACACAAATGTATCTAATCCCATTTTGTTAACTAATGTCTTTGCTGCTGACCTTTATGATCCAGTTCATCCGTACTAATAAGCACAAATTACTTTAGATAAACTATCAGTTGTGCTTCACTGTTTTTGTTTTTACATTTTTTTTTATTTTTATTAATTGCTGAAGAGTGTTGAACCTGAATTTACTTTTCCTTCATTGTTTGGTTTATTCATTACACTTTTTGTTATAAAAGGGCTTTTACATTTGTTATAAATAGAACTTCTTATATTAAAAAAACAATCAAGCCCTGCTCATATTTAAAAAGTAACGCAAATGAAACGCAAAAGTAACGTAACGCATTACTTTCCAGAAATAAAAGTAACTAAGTAACTGAATTTAGGGAGTAATGCATTACTTTTAAAAGTAACTTTCCCCAACACTGCTTACACGTTTATTCACACACTCACTTCCAGTTAGTGCCATCTCTCATGTACTCCCTCTGTTTCTGCTCTCTGCTGGTTATAGGACGCAATACAGGCGGTTGTTGCAGTGCATTGTTGTCATTCAGAAAAACTACCGCGCAATGTATTGGCGGCGGCGTTTCCAGATGATGCGCTGGGCCACCGTGACCCTGCAGAAGAGACTCAGAGGGCAAAGGGCACGACGGCTCTACATTCACCTTTTAGAGGAGAAGAGAAAGAGAGAAGAAGAAGAAGAGAAGAAACGAATAGAAGAGCAGGAGGCGCTAGAGAGGTAGGCAGTTAAATGGCCTGTATTATCTACATTTATGGTTATATTGTTTGTTTCTTAGTTTCTGATTTTCTTGTGATGTTTTTTTTTTTCTTTTTTTTTTCCAGAGAGAGACAGCGCATGGAGTTGGAGCTCCTAGCACAAGCAGTTAGTGAAACAACTGTTTATCAGTCTATCTGCGGAGAAACAATACAAAAAAACTGATTAAAAGAATCTTGTTTGACATGATTATTTATTGGTTAATTTGGATAAAAATTGGTTAATTTTCATTTAAATTACTTTTGGTTTCAGTGCAACATGCATGTGACATACACGCGATAGTCTGTTTATGTAGAAAGTTGGGTAATGCTGTCTTTTCTCTCTGTTCAACACAGGCAGAGGAAGCGCGAAGATTAGAGGAAAAAAATAAAAATGAGCAGATTCAAAATTTCTTGACCGAGAGTGCCACACCAGACAGTATTATACCAGAGAGTAGCCCACTTCAGAACGGCCCACCTGAGAACCCTGAACCTTTCTCTATGGCAGAGAAGTCACTGGTGGAGCAGGTGTTTGATGAGGTGTTCGAGGGAGAGACAAACCAGGCATCACAGGTGGAGGAGATCTTGCGTTTGGAACGTGAGATTGAAGGCCTGCGGCGACAAAAAGAGGCTCAGGAGCAGAGTCTAACCACACAGTCGCTGCATCGTCTGCAGTGGCTGCGTGATCAGGAGCTGCGCAGGCTAGAAGAGGAGGCCTGCAAGGCTGCGCAGCAGTTCCTCACCTCACTTAACTTCGATGAGATCGACGAGTGTGTGCGTAACATCGAAAGCTCGCTGGGAGGGTCCGGAGGCTCACAGCAGGAGGGAGCCAGAGGTGAGGAAGATGAGGTGGATGAAGGGCTGGGAGTGGACGAAGATGGGTTTAAAGACTCTCCTAACCCCAGCGAGCACGGTCACTCTGACGGACAGCGTACAAGCGGAATCCGCACCAGCGATGATTCCTCAGAGGAGGATCCTTATGCAAACGACCGTATGCCTCTGCCCCCTGCCCTGCCCATCATCATACCCTCAGCCTATCATGCTCCGCCCTTCAGCAGTGGCTTCACCTATTCTCACGCTGTTCAGGAAGAGGAGGCGGAGCTAATCCCTCCGGATGAAGATTCGGATTATGATGCAGATGATTGTGATGAAGGAGGCATCATCATGCGGCCTCCCAGCCTCCCACCTCACAATGACCACTGGTCACGTGACCACCGCAGCTCCTTGGCAACCAGCACCAGTGTTAGCTCGGGGGCATATCGCTTCAGCTCAGAGGGGCCACAGTCTTCTGTGAGTTTTTTTTACATGTTATGTAGAGTAAATTTAGGTTTCAATTATATTAGAATAAATATTTTATTAGATTTTTCAATTGAGCTTTTTTATGATTTTTAGTAATTATTCGATTTTCATCAGTTTGGGAATGTTGAGCCCCTTTCACACTGCACATCGGACCCGGCATATTGCCTGAACATTGCCGGGTCGCCTTCTGTGTGAAAGCAACCACATCCCGGGATTGATACCGGCATTGAACCCGGGTCGGGGACCTAGTAACATTGCCGGGTTCAACCCGGGACGAGCTCTGTGTGAACAAAAGCCAGATCTAATGCCGTGTCAGAGTGATGACGCATGTTATCGCGCGACTCTTTTACCGGCTGTTTTGAAGGAAGATCAACGTTCGCGACAAAAAAATATGTGCTAACGAAGCAGAAATCAGTTTTTTCCTCACTTTCCGAACTAAGGCTGAGATCGTTCGCTTGCTTCTGTGAAAATATAACGTGCCTGACGTTTTCGACTCGTACATTACACCCTGATGTCACGTTTCGTTAAGGGATCTTTACCGGTTGTGTGGGGAAGCACGCACATATCCCGGGTAATCACTGGCAGTGTGAAAGTGCAAAATCTAGCGATCCGGGAACAATTGTCGGAACACTTTACCCGTGTATTTGCTGGAATGGCAGTGTGAAAGGGGCTTTGTAGAGCATGGAGAGATCAACACCAAGGTCATAGGTTTGAGTCCCAGGAAAGATATGAAATTAGAAATGATGTACTGTAAATGCAATGCAAGTCACAGTTCTTTTACAATATTAAATTTTTTTGCTGTATTTTTGGTCAAATAAAAGTGGCCTTGGTCAGCATAAGATATTTCTTTCAAAAACATAAAAAAACATCTTACAGATCCCAAACTTTTGAATGGAGATGAATGCTGTATCATGATTTCAAAAGCATGCAATTATGTTGTTGTTTTTTGCTGATGTGCTTTTCTGTTTCTCAGTTTGAGGACAGTGAAGATGACTTCGATAGGTTTGACACTGACGATGAATCATCTTACCGGCGGGATTCTGTTTATAGCTGTGTCACGCTCCCCTACTTCCACAGTTTCCTTTATATTAAAGGTACCTCTTTCTTTATGATGTTTGTTTGATTTCAGAGCTTGGAAGGCAATGTAATAAAATACATATCACTATTTATTTTTCTCCAAACAATTTCGCAGTTAATTTGCACGCGCAAACTTTAGTATTGTTGCTTATTTCAGCTATATGTGCATTGCCTATCTTTGCATTTCATTAACGGAAAGTCTAGACATACCTATAATCTTTGTCATCATCACATGTATGTTGCAGGTGGCCTGTTGAACTCCTGGAAGCGTCGCTGGTGTGTGCTGAAGGATGAAACATTCCTGTGGTTCAGGAGCAGGCAGGAGGCGCTCAAACAGGGCTGGCTGCTGAAGAAAGGTGGAGGCTCCTCTACACTCTCTCGGCGCAACTGGAGACGCCGCTGGTTCGTCCTGCGACAGAGCAAACTTATCTACTACGAGAACGACACAGAGGAGCGAATGAAAGGCATGCTGGACATGCATGAAGCCAAGTAAGACCTCAGGAAGTGCTAAACTTGTCAGTCAAAAAGACAAATTATTTTCTTTTAAAGACTGTAGCCTAAAGACCTGTTCACTCCAAGATAACTTTTTTGTTGTTGCTGTAGAAATGTTTGATTTGAAATGGTACATAAAGCAGCAAAAAGACAACAAAGCATAATTAATTCTGTGTATGTTTGTTCTTCTGTTATTTCTCTCTTTCGTTTTGACTGGTTCTGTTAGAGAGATTATTGATGTAACAGGGAAGGAGAATGGGATTGACATTGTCATGCCAGGGAGAACATACCACCTTGTTGCAGAAACTGCAGAAGATTCCAGGTAAGTGTTTGGTTTATATATATATGTTTTTAAATCGTGTGCTTCAAGCCTTGATGGTTGTTTCATAAATGTGTAGAAGTGTTGAACTGAGCTTTTTAAGCCATCTCTGTGTTGTGTGCAGTCATTGGTTCAGCGTGCTAAGTCAGGTGCACATGTCGACAGAAAAGGAAATTCGAGAGATGCACGATGAACAAGCAAATCCTCAGAATGCTGTGGTTAGTATTACACACAAACACATACACTGAAATTTGTTCATAAGATATTTAGAAAAGATGATTGTGTTTTTTATAGGGCACATTGGATGTGGGAATGATTGATTCTGTATGTGCCTCTGACAACCCAGAAAGGTAAAAACACACACATATACAGTACAGTACTTATATGCACACTCTGTTCTCTTCCTGGCTTGTTGTGTTCATTGTTTTACATTTAAATTATTATATACTGTGTCTTTAACTTGTTTCTTTATTGCTACATTTGATCTAAGAGCTGTTTTTTACTACACTTTGTGTACTATGAATATCGTTGGCTCTATCACAAATTGCTTCTGGATAAAGGAATCTGCTAAATGAATGTAAATGTTTAAACCAAATTTTAACTAGTTTTCCCTTTTATTCCGGGTAGACCATACAGTAAATCATACACATTATCATGTACAGACATTAAAATATTGTAAATGTTTATGCTATTTTTCTCTCTTCAGGCCAAATGCCTTTGTTATAATCACAGCTCATCGTGTGCTACATTGCATGGCTGAATCAGCAGAAGAAATGCATCACTGGATCACATTGCTCCAACGCACCAAAGGAGACACACGTGTGCAGGGACAAGAGTTCATCATCAGGGGTGAGAGGTCACCTACTCAAGTCAAAAGCCAAACTCACTTATTTATGGCTTGTCTGAAAATAATTGTATCATTCAGTTCACTCATGTAATAATGCAGTTACAGTTATTGTTTGAGAATGTTTCGTCTCTATTTCGCTCTCCAGGTTGGCTGTATAAAGAGATTCGGGGCAGCAGTCGTGGGAATCTTAAGTTAAAGAAGCGCTGGTTTGTGCTGACTCACAATTCTGTGGATTATTATAAAAGCTCAGAGAGAAACGCTCTTAAACTGGGCTCTTTAGTGCTTAACAGCCTCTGCTCTGTGATCGTTCCTGATGAGAGAGTCTTCAGAGAGACTGGTCAGGATATTTATATGCACACATAAATAACAGTTAGTTCACCAACCAACCTTTACATTTTTCTCAGACACTAACTTATATTTGTTTGTGTGTAGGCTACTGGAATGTGAGCATATTTGGTCGTAAGCATTCATATAGGCTGTACTCTAAGCTGCAGACGGAGGCTAGTCGGTGGGCCAGCGCTGTACAGACGGTCATCGACAGCAAACCGCTCATCGATACATCCACGCAGCAACTAATTCAAGACATCAAGGTAACACACACACACACATATATGAACATACATTCACGTTTTTGTAACATCCTTTTTTTTTAAATACTGTTGTAAATGTTTGATTTCAGGAGAACTGTCTAAATTCGGAGGTGGTGGAGCAGATCTACAAGAGAAACCCAATACTGCGTTACACACACCACCCTCTACATACATCCCTCCTGCCTTTACCCTATGGAGATGCACAGCACAGCCGTGAGTAAAACACACACTCACATATGCTCAAATAGACCCCAACCTTCTTCATGAACACTCTGTACATGCATGTTTTTAGCTGACAAAGAGAGAAGTTATGGCACGCTGCAGGCTGAGGCCCTCAAGCTCTTCAGTGCTCTTCATCAGCTAGAGATGGAGGACAATCCCATCCCTCACATCCAGGGGCTCCTGCAGATGGCTCATGACCTACGACCCCTAAGAGATGAACTCTTCTGCCAGCTCATCAAACAGACAACACACCACCCAAAGCCAGCTGGCCCCGCCCACATCAGTGGCTGGCGAATAATAGCCTGCATGTGCTGCACATTTAGCCCCGCCTCCAGAAGTATTCTCAAATACCTGAAATTTCACTTCAAGAGGTCAGTGTGAATTTTCTGTGTGTGTATGTGGGGTATTTTGTGGTATTTTGTTCTGTCAGGCTGACAGAGTGAAATTAGATCATAAAATATCAAATCAGCACACTACCATTAAGTTTATGGTCAGTATAAGTTGTTTTTTTTATTATTATTAATCTTATATATAAAAAAAAGCCTATGTAAGCCTCATCTAGTAATTAGTCAAAGAGGGCCTTAAAATATAGGACCAACATTAAAATAAATAAAAAAAATTATTTTAAAGTGAATTTAGGCCTCAACACTACAATGTACAGTAAGAAAATTTATAAATAACAAAAGATTACATTTAACAGTTTCATTAAATTTGTAGTGTTCTTAAAGACTTAAAATGAGCCTTAACGACAACAAGAGTAATTTAAATAAAAAAATCAAGGAAATACACAAATGAATGACAATTTTCTAAAATATTAATCTTGTAAAATAATCATATAAAATAAAAATCTTGGCTGATTAAGCCATTAAGAACATACCCAATGAAAGGAAGATCTAACTATGATTTAACTATGTCACAACTGATTAGACTTTTCTGTTCAGGACACGAGAGCTGTACCCAGGCACCGAGATGGAACGGTATGCAGCCTTCTCTCAAGAAGCCCTACGGCATGTGCGTGGACGTGAGTGTGTCCCTTCACAGGAAGAGCTGAGGGCCATACTGAGCAGACAGGAAATGACATCCACAGTTTACTGCCACGGTGGCGGGTCCTGCAAAATCACCATCAACTCACACACAACTGCAGGAGAGGTACGTAAACACATCCACGCACATATGCATGAGCGCTTCAGAACCACATTAACCTGTGTGTGTGTGTGTGTGTGTGTGTGTCTGATGGTCTCCAGGTGGTTGAGAAGCTGCTGAAGGGTCTCTCAATGGAGGACTGTAAGAACATGTTCGCTTTGTTTGAACATAACGACATCACAGACCGAGCCATAGAGAGCAGGACTGTGGTGGCTGACGTCCTCGCTAAGTTTGAAAAGTGAGTCTCCCCTCCAGTTACCATCCCCTACAGTTATAGAAATATATAGAAAGAGAAAAATATTAAATACTAAATGTATACAGTTAAAACCATAACTCTAAAACCATAGAACACAAAATCTGATGTAAAGTGATTAAAGGTGCTATGAAATGATTTAAAATGATCTAAAAGCATGTAAGCAAACATAAATGCATCAGAGGCAGAGAGAGCTTTCTGATTGGCTAAAAAAAAAAAGAGTGGGTCGCTCCTCACACGTTAAGGCTGGTGTGATTTCTGTTAGGTACCATAGGGAGATTTAATGCATCATGTTACACAGAAAATCATTGTTTACAGCACATTTTATTTTTTATTTTATTTTTTTATATATGGAATAACATGAGGTGACATTCTCTCTCACTGTTTCTCTCATTAAGGTTGGCAAATAAAGGACAGGAAGGAATGGGCTGGAAGTTTTATTTCAAGCTTTTCTGTTTCTCAGAGCCTGAGAGCGTCCCTGCTGACAGTGTGGAGTTTGCATTCATGTTTGAACAGGTTTGATTTCACTTCTGGAACACATAAAACAACTGGGCTATTCAAATTTAACTCATTTAATTAATCACATTAATTGGCACATATACAAATATTTGCAGAGAATATTTTGGCAGTTGAAAAAAATGTGTAGTCATTACAAGAAGTGGCTTTAAAAGTCAATATATTGTCTACTTTCGATGTGTGTGCACATGCAAACAACTGTGTTGTCTCACTGTTTTCAAAATCTTACATCTGTAGCACCACATTTATTAATATTAAGTGTCATGAGTGTAAAAAAATGTATCATGAGTTCCCTGCATTCTGTTAAAGGGATAGTTCACCCAAAAATGAATATTCTGTAATTTACTCACTTTTAAGTTGTTTCAAACCTGTATGAGTCTCTTTCTTCTGTTGAGGACAAAAGAAGATATTTTGAAGAATGTTGGTAACAAAACAGTTTACGGTAGCCATTGACTTGCATTGTATTTTTTCCCACTCTATGGAAGTCAATGGCTACCGTCAACTGATGAGCGACTTTTGTTCTCAACAGAAGAAACTCATACAGGCTGGGAATAACTTGTGGGTGAGATAATGATGACAGAATTTTCATTTTTGGATGAACTACCCTTTAAGTATGCATGTACATAGTTTTTAATAATGAAACTAACAGATCTTTAGGGTGATTTCGTTGTCAGTATTTAACAAATGAAATTTAAATGTCTCTTTCTCTCTCTCAGGCCCATGAAGCTGTCATTAGGGGTCACTATCCCGCTCCAGAAGAGACTTTGCAATTTCTGGCTGCTCTTCGGCTCCAGTATTTGTTGGGGGACTACACTACCCAGAGTGCCTTGCTTGAGTTGGAGCAGGTGTTCCCTGTGGATCGTCTGCATGCTCGAGTACAGCAGTCTGTACGGTGTTTCGCATCTGCCACGCCATCCACAGAGAGAAAGAGGAGCAGCTTTTTGGAAGGCACACTGAGGCGGAGCTTCCGAGGGACACTGGGGCGACAGCGCCAAGAGGAGGGACCTACAGTCATAGAGGCGTGGCTGCAAGATGAGAAGGCGGGGCTGAGAAGTTGTTTGGTGGAAAAATGGCGTAAATTGCAGGGGATGGAACAGGACCAAGCCATGAAAAAATACATGAGTCTCATAAAGGAGTGGCAGGGATATGGATCAACCCTCTTTGATGTGGAGGTGAGCATGTACACACACACACCCACACACGTGTGATCCATCAGCCAGCAGGGTCGCTGAATAAATTCTCTCTGTTCTTCAGTGTATAGACGGTGTGTATCCTGGAGAGCTCTGGTTGGGCGTGAGTCGTAAGGGGGTGTGTGTGTACAAGCGCGGGGAGGCGTGGCCTCTGGAGTTGTTTCCCTACGAGGTGATTCTGTCCTTCGGTGCACCACAGCCAAACATCTACAAGATCAGCGTGGAGGGACGAGAGCTGCTCTTCAACACCAACATGGTACAAACTTTCCTTATTTACTTGCATGTTGTTCCACAGTAAACAACCCTAAAAGTCATAATTTATAGTAACTTGTTGCCGTATCGGTCAAATCTTCCACAAACCTGTGAATAATTTTTAAAGTCTATTTAAGAATGAATCATGTGGTGTGGTTTGGGAATTAGTTCAGGAATGTAATTGTTTAATGTAGTGGAATAAAAATACGATATAATGCATTGACATACAGTAAAATAGAATAAAATAAAATTGATTCAAAAACAGTAATAAAGTAATAATGCTCCGTCAATGTCCACCATTGCCACTTAGCAACCTTCCTAAACTTGATAAAGGCCTGAATGTTCATATGTTTCTTCCAGGATTATTATTTTTGTTAACTAAAACCATGAAAAAGAAAGAAAAAAAGACAGAAAATATTTACAAAAACGTTATTTATATAAAAAAAGGCTAAATACAACAGTCATTGACTGAAATAAAATACATAAAAAAATATAAAAATATGTATTTCTCACTTTTGTTTCATTTAACTTAAAAATATATTTATAAAATAAAAATAATACTAATATAAAAAAAATAATAAATGACAAAAACACAACAAATTAGTTAAATATAAAAATATTTAAAGAAAATATACTTAAAGAAAACTATCAAATGCAAACGATCAAAATATCAAATAAAACTATAAAAGTAATTTAATGATACTAAAATAACACTAGATTCCTCTCTGTGTTTGTCTCTGCAGGTGATGGGCATTGCAAAGCTGATGAAGGCTTACATCAGTCTAATAGTGAAGAAACGTTTCAGCACTTGTCAATCCATCAGCAGCCACGGCAGCAACTGGTGATCTCTCACTTCTTACAAACGCTTTTTATAAATGTGCCTTTGAGGTTAAGCATCAGCAAACAGAACAGTTTACTTAGGAATTCACAAAAAAAGTGACCATTTACTGCTCAGTGCGAAAAAAGACAATATCTTGAGACACTTTCACAACAGACACTATCATGTTCCCACAGACACACACATTGAGTTGTTGTGCTTGAAACTGTGCCACACATACATTTCTGTTCACTGAACCCCACGTTTTACATTGCAAGTCAAGTCCAGTTGCATTTCTTTGGAATTCTGCAGGCAGAAAGTCCAGTCCGAAATATCTAGCACTCAAATCCTGTGCCTTTAAAATACATAGAAATATACACACATATGCAAACACACACAGAGTTCCCTTTTTGTCTGTTTTATATGTACATTGTTTAAAATATATGTTTTATATATATATCTGAGGAGCTGTATATTTTATTAACCTTTTCTGTTGAACTGCAGGATTGTGATAATACTATTGGATTTACTCCCTCTTGTCCTGTTATTTTTCTACTGTAAGCCTATAAAAACACTAAAACAACTTTCTCATTTTATATCTTTACTGTGCAGTAGTTTATGGGCAATAAATATAACAAAAATCAAAGCCTCTTTCATGTTGGCTCTGTGCAGTACAGAATGGGTTTCTCTGACAGAAGACTCATTTAACACTTGTTACATCTCTGGGATGTCTAAATGAAATATTTTGTAGGCTATGCTAATCAGCTAGCACCAAGTCGTGAACGCAGGTCAAGTTTCAAGGAAAGAAACACAATGTGCCCAGCTGGAATCAGTGGACTTTTTAATATTTTCTGTGCTGATTTTGAATGAAAATCTGCAGATATAATTGCATTTTCGGTGTAGACTTGAGCTGCTTAAGAAGATTATCAATGTGCTTACGATGTTAAAACGTATTTGTAATTATTTCACTCCTAACATTTTATATTACTTATATCTTAAATAGCTTCTTAAATTGCTCAGCTAGGGTTTGATATCTTAAGGGCACAATGGTTAAAATGCTTACAAACATCAAAATATCTAACTACCAACTCCATTTCATTCTGTTTCTGCTCTAATACAAGCAATATGAGATGTAATGCCGTAAAGCATTGAAAGATGACAATGTGTAAGATCTTTCTGGGGGTCATTTAAAATCGAGTGGTAATCAAATAAATTGACACAATTTGCCTAGAACAGAATGCATTGCAGCAAATGTTGTTTTTTCAATGTTTTTGCAACTTCTGCAATCCCTTGTGTTTTTCCATTACCTCCTCCTGAAATCAATGTATTTGCAGCCTTGTCTGGTGTGGCATTAATCTCTGAATTCTTTGATTTCTAATAGAGAGTAGTACAGGATCTGTGTGGCGTTCTGACTGTATGCAGAATTTTCAGATCCAATTTGAGCTTTGCATGTGTTGAAATATTTTAACTTTTGCATCTAGACCACATGAAACCGCCTGCCCAACTACCCTATGATTGATTTTTTTTTTTTTTTTTTGTCTTCTCTGCATTTTATGGAAGTCTATTTCTGCCACAGAATAAACAAAGGTAATTGCAGCTCAAAATTCAGACCTTTTTTCTTGCAATTCTGATTTTAAATCTCACAATTCTGACATTTAGTGAACTTAGAATTATGAGGAAAAGTCTGAAGTGGGAGATAAAAACTTGTGAATTTGAAAGTTGAAAATTCAGAATTGTGACAAAAAAGTCCTTTGTGGAAACAAAAAAAAGAATTGCAAGCTGCAAGCTCTCAATTTATGATATATATATATATATTTGACAAAATAATTATGCTCCGTCATTGTAAATCTCTTTGGATTAAAGTGTCTGCTAGATGCATTATTCTAAAAGTCATTTTTTTTTTTTGCATTTATCTTTTTAGCGATTTTTTGAAAAAAATTTCCGCTTTGTCATTATCGTCGCTCATTTGTTTTTTTTGGAGAAACATTATGTATTATATTTAGCATAGTGAATAAGCTAATAGTAGTGGCTGCTTCACAACCAATTTGAAAGTTTTATGCAGCTGCCACTACGGAGCAAAACGTCATGTCGGAGTTGTGGGAATGCGGCTTAATGTGAAAAAGCCTGTAACTGTGGTACCTGTACAATATGGCAGGTGAAGCTTAATGAACAGCTGCAGTGATAAGTTGTAGTTTATCAGTACTGAAATTATTAAAAATCTTAACATAAAAACAATTGGTTTAAAACAAACATTCATTCGTCTAACAGCATTTATACATTTTGTGTGCATTATCATTTTGAATCAGTCTGTGTGTGTGCGGAGAGCTTTGAAGTCTTATTTAGATGCTCAAAGGCTGATTCCGAACTTCAGGCTGGAAACACCTGTTCAGTATACAATACAACTTAATACTGTATTTAATTCAGTTTGCGTATCTTCTAAAGTGCTTTTCAAGTAAGGCTCCTCCCAACACTGAGGCTCCTCCCACTGGTTAGCCACTCCCACAGAGGACGATAGATTGATACCTGAAAGAGTTTCATTTGATGTCAAACTGACGTGACCCTAACAACCAGCTCCCCTGAGCCTTGCTCCTGCGGGGAGAGGTCAGAGGTCACATTCAGGCACATGGAGAGGAGGCGGAGGGGGCATGGAGGCGATGACTCCAGTCGGGTGGTCTGAGAGTTTGTGTTGGAGACAGTATGTGTGTGTGTGAGAGGCAGCCACAGGTTGCGGTGCGGGCTGTGCGTGCTCTCCAGGTCTCGGCTTTTATCGTAGTTCTGGACGTCCCAGAAAAGATTAACAGCCCGCCAGCGTATCAGCACATTGTACACAGCACCACCTTCATGAACAATCAGACCTGAAACACAAGCGTTTTATTAACACTTGTAAACACTTTTAAAAGTGCTGCTTATTGACTTAATTCACAAGCTGGATTATAAATTTGATTTGATATTGATTTAGTTCTTTGTACTGTATGTACAGTATATGGTAGAACACATACATTTTTCTTAAGATAATTTTTTTTTTACTAAGGCTGTGAGCTATTCAACCCTGTAAGTTGGTATATTATTAAAAGTTCAAACTAGCAACAGAGTTCTAATTATAACATTTAATTGCTATATATTTCTGGATATAATAATCAACACTACTGTATATACAAACATTAAATTGCACATAATGCAATTTTTATAATGATATAATTTTACTCCAATTCATTGATAAAATATAAACCTTTAAACTAGTGTCTGTCATAAAAGCAAACATACTTTAAATATCACTAACTGGTTAAGTAAAAATAATGAAAATATAATACAGTGCATTTAATTATAACCAGGTGTTTTGTTTGGATTTCATTATATAATTAATTGAATTTGAAAGATGAAACTTTGTTTCCAATAAAAAGTAAGAAAGCACATAGCTTAGTGTGATTATTAGATGGGAGGTGCTACAAATATGTTTTAATGGCATTTTATTGCATCAGCCGAAAACAGCATAGACTGAAAAATCAATCTTGGGACTTAAGAATTGCTATGATTCATCGAAATGAAGATCGATTCAAATCGATTGATCGTCATTGTCAAACCAGCCCAACTTTACAGGATATCTTAGATTTGTCAGCCATAGATAAAGGGACATGAACAAGCTAAATCAGCATATTAGCTTGAGAAAATTGTGTGGCATAGGACTAATGTGGTTTTTGTGCATATATTTGTGACTCACCGATACACACAAGGTCCATGACTGCATACATGCCATAGCAGATCTGGAACAGGATGTCACTGCGCTGCCATAGTGCTTCTGGGCTCAGTGCTGACCACAGCAGCCATGATACACTGGCCAACAGGAAGATGCCACCCAGAAACACTGCAATTGCCTGAACCTTCTCCACCAGAGTCATGGTGACCGTCTGCCACTGGCCAAATATACAAACACAGTCACTGATGCAAGCTCCAGACTAAGACTAAAGGCTGGGATACACTACATGACTGTAAATTTGATAGGATTTTAAAAACATTTGGAATCATACACTTAACGACTTCGTAAATGGTCACAAAAAAAACTGGGCATCCTGCACTAAGGTTTAAACAATAACAGATTTTAGCTGTCCCGAAAACAACAAATTCAGGCAGAAACATGTGCCTTGTTGCTAAGAGACACATGACAAATGAAAATAATATGTGTTCTAAATGTGCGTCTCAAACTCTGACCGCATGAAATCACAGTCTGATTAAAAATATCTGTAACGATCACCCATTACATGAATTTCTCAAATATGCAGACTTGCTCTGCCTTCTGACCACTAGCACTGATTTGTCCAGACTGTAAATCGGGGAAAAAATCTGGGCAAAAGTTATGTAATGTATTCCAGCCTTAATTTTACCGCAAATAAAAAGTCATAAAAATGCTGTTTTTAATTTCCTAAATGCTTCATTTTGGAATCATTTTCTTAGTCCGGAGCCCTGAACGATATATCATAAATGCCAGTATGTGTGTGTGTGTTCACCTGTTGTGGTGGTTTGATGTGTATAGGCAGGATGTTGAATCTATAGTTGCAGAGTTCACAGCTCCAGGAGCCCTTCTCACTGATCCACTTGAGCAGACACTGCTGATGAGCATGTCTTACAGATCCTGCACAGCGGCACGGGCTCAGCAGCTCCCCCTGCAGACGGGTCAATCAGCCAATCAAACACGTCCAAATAAAGGACAGATTCAGTTGAGCTGATGATTCACTGCTGTATCATTGCTTATTGTGTGCCTTTGTAGATGAGTTGAGCATTACGGTTGTGGAACCATGAACAATGGCACAGATTAGAGGTTTTGTCTAAATGAGGAGAACATTTAGAGTGAATGAAACATATGCACATAATGACAGAGATTCATCTCTGTGAGTGGTCGGGAAATGATTCATCTGTGCATTCGTGAATAATTTCAGAAACATCCTCATTTAGAACTATAATGAGTCAGAAAGAGTATGCAAGACATTCACACACACACACACACACACACACAAACACAAGGCGCCTCGAGGAAGCACATTAGTTGCAGGAAGTGAAGAGCATTAGACACGAATGGCACAGCAGGTATTCTAATGGATCTAACCATCTCACACACACACACACACACACCACACTCTCTGCAATAAGAATCATCAAAGTTTTCAATATTCTAATAAATGCATTAATTATGTAGGCCTAAAATAAATGTTTGTTTACAAGGGTTATATTTATCAGACTATCGTAACACTTGTCACCACTGGATTTAATTGTGAACTGCTTTGACCACCATTACCTGCATAAGACCATCAGGTTGGGACAACCAAATTCAGAATTCATCAACTGCCTCTAATGTAATTCATGAGTTTCAATTTAAATTGCATTAGCCACTTGTGTTGGGATCACTGGCCTCACACCAGATTTCATCTAAAAATGCTTTCAGTACATGAACCTAGGTGGATTCTCAGTGATTGATTAATTGATTGACCAACAGGAAGTTGAAACTGAATTTTGAATTGGAATGATAGGAAGAGAATGAACTTAACTTGTAATTCAAATAAATTCAACACAGATCGTTTTTTTTACATATAACACTATATATTTAGAATGATTTAATATATAATAATGTATGCAAAATGTTTTATTACAGTTGTGTACACTTTATTGTGATATCTGTTTATTTTATACTATTTATGTTTACGCTTCTATGATTGTGATCGGATGCTCGGATAAAAGCATCTGATAAAATTAAAAAAATTAGTGACATTAAGATTAGTTTGCTGCTTACTAACTCAATTAAAATTCCGTTCAAGTTCGGGTATTGAATAGGAGTTTAAAAGACGTTCCCAGCTCATTTCTGAACGGCGCACAATCCTGGCTAAGACGTCGTTGTGACGCAAATATACACAGACCGACAATAAATAACGCTGACGGAACGATGAACGGCCTGACTTCACCTGCTCGGCTCCTTGAAAGCAAATCCGACACCCTGGAGTCGGGATGCAGCTCTCGTTGCTGCAACTGGAGCCCACTGTTTCCGGTTTCCCCAAGCTCTGTCCGACGATGTCCTCGGCCGGTGTGTCCGTCCTTGCCCGCGCACCATCCTCGTTCTCGATCTCTGTGATCGGATCACTCGCTGCCGGTGTTTCAGCACCAGAGCCCGACTGCAGGTCATCCTCACCGAGCTCGCCATCGCTGCCTATCACAGTTTGGACCTGAATCTCTGCGGCGGCGACGGTAACGGTGGTGCCTCCCGGTGGTTCATCCACCGTCTGCACGTTCAGCGGACCCGCCTCTGCTTGCACGTCCATGAACGACGGCACTTAAATCAGAATGAAATAGCAAAATGATGGGGTTTGAGCTCTTACGGCCTCTCTCAGATTTCCCTCCGGGATACTAGGTCTGGCCATATATCTCCGTCTCAAACATCATGCGTTCTTAGAAAGGCACACGCTTGTGTTGAAAGTTGCAGATTAGATGTCCAGGCTGTAGGGCGTGTTGTGCTCGGTGTCTTGTTGGCTGAAAGGAGCTTTTCCCCGGAAGACACATTTCCATTCGGGCGCGGTGCTGGTACACCGAGCGGAGAAGGCACGAGACACGCATAACCACACAGCTAACCTGCTCCGGTCCAGTGTGTGAGTGTTGAATGAGCGAGTAAAGATGAGCGACGAAGCTGTTATTGACGGGAAAGTCGTTTGAGTAAGCGTTCTGTAAAGGACCCGCGAGCCACCCGCCCCGGAGCCACGCGCACTTTGCGCTTATTGCCCTTTCCAAGATTTACCAGGGTAACCATAGTTACCCACTAGTTGAAACAGTGGTCATTTTATATTATGCCTAATATGAAATAAAAGCCATCACTATGAAGCAAAGAAGAAAGACTGAAAGGTTTTTATGATGACGATAGCCAACCTTTTACATTCCAATTAGCCTACATTTTTAAACATTCTGTCTGTAATGTAAAGAATTGTCATCAATGGCATCTAAAGCTAAATCAGTGTAGCCTAAGATTTATATTTTGCCTTTAAAGTGGTGACAGAGTGATAATTTTAATATTAGCATTTTTAATTATTACTACGAAACCGGTTGAATTTCAATATAGTTAAACACGTTCAATTGTGTAATATGATAGATAACGTTTCAAAAATATCAAGGTCACCTTATTATATAAGAAATGTATATATATATATATATATATATATATATATATATATATATATATATATATATATATATATATATATATATAGGTGGGAGAGTAGTCTGAATTAGATTCTAGCATCTTGTGCCAGTTCACACATTAAACTCCTTGCGTCAGCCTCGAGTGTTTTGACCAATCACAGCGACCAGATTTACATACCTCGACAGTTTTACTGTGTTCAGGTTTATGCGTCGTTTTGATCTAAGCATTTAATCTGTACATAAATTACAATATTACTGTTTTAATCCTCATGTTATGTTGTGTGTTTTACGTCTTTATTTTTAAATTTCCTTTTGCTAAAACTGTACCAAGATGCTGTAGGCTATAAGTGAAGAGTCATCTATTTTTCATCAAACAGGCCCTCAAATGTTTACTTTTAACTTGCCACAGATCTTCATATTTACTGATATAAATACAGTGCTGTTGCCAGATGTAAAGTTCCTCAACTGATGTGGTGTTTCTGTCCCACAGGCATATGCTTGCAGTGTTTTATGGTTTATCTGAGGTTGTAATTACCGTCTGGTGCTCAGCTGTTAGGTTTGTGTTGTGTGTTTCTCTCAATGCTATTAGGTGGGCCATATGAAACTTGTATATAACTTGCTTACCACAGGTAATAAAACTGAATTGATCCAATGCTTGCTAAGATTTGTCTTTACTTAAAGGTTAAAGATGCTATTGCTGTTACTTTATGCTTTGCTCTAAGCATGCCCTGTTCATTTTTGACTGAAATAAAAAAGAGGCTATAGAAGTACGGTGGGTTCAATGGATTGCACTGTTCACAGCCTTGGTTTCATCCTGGTAAAATTCAGGCTATGGCATCAACCCTGACAGTGTTACACAACTGGTACAGTGGAAAAACAGGTCTTGAGAAAGATGAGAGGTGCAGAGGTGTTTTGCAGAATAAATGAAAAACAAATGATTCAGAATGTATGACCTTTATTCACCAACTGTGCCTTCACACAACATAAAACACAAAACACACAAAAGGAGTTTGACCAGTAATGTGGGAGACACAACAACACGGATTAATAAAGTAAATAAATAAATAAATATATTTGTTAAGTGACAACACAAAATTGACAAGACACAAGATAGGTTCTGTAAATTAAAATGTATCATGACATGATAATAAATGTCAATATCCATGCTTGAAACAATCGTTGAGTTAAAAGTTGAGTTAAAGATGCACATTTTGACTATCAATTATTTGCTCTTACTGTAGATTTGACTGCTTTTCTTTCATACCACCGTTCACCAGAAGGAGGCATCATAACTCCTCTAAACATTTGGATAGTTCTTCAATTGTGTAGTAAAATTCTTTGACAAATTAATAATATTATATAAAAATACATGAATAATATATAATTGTATTATATATTACATTTACATAACAAATATCTAATAATCATGAATCAAAAATCTTAATAAAACGTGTAGCTAACATTAGTTCTACATAGATTGAGCAGCCTGCTTTTCTGCTTACATAATAAAAAATAGTTTAGTATTGTAATGAGTGAAAAATGAAACGTGAACTAACTGCAATGGTATTCACTTGCTTTCATTAGCCTATAATATCTCACAAAACGGGTGAGAAATTTTATATAATATTATCCTTCAAAAATTCACGCAAATGCCGTTGTGTGTCCCGCATTCACTGAACTCGTGTATGATGGCACTGTACTGTAGGTCCTTATATTTTCACACAGCTGCCGCTTTCCGTTACAGCCGGGGCGCGTGCGCGCGCTGTAGCTCTCTAGTGCGTTTAAACCATAGGTCACGTGAGCAAGACGGTAGCAGCGGGCACGGTGGCACCGCAGTGGATAAGTGGAGACACGGGCAGCTTCGCTCCTGTGCACCACTCTAGGATCAGAAGGAAGCCGAGCGAAATCGAAAACCGAGAAAACCCGACCGGTGATGACGGGTCTCCAGTAACGCGTCTGCTCGCTGTCCATCCGCGCTCACACTCATGCGGTCTGTTTTTGCACCGTGAAATACACGTTTGACACCGTGTGCTCGGGAAACACAGAGAGGCACCAAGGCTTGGATGTGCTGGAGTCCCAATGGCAGACCGTGATTCGTTACCGCTGCCGTTGGAGGTGCGCGCGCGGCTGGCGGAGCTCGAGCTGGAGCTATCGGAGGGTGAGTACGTTAGTTGCCCGTTTGTCTGGTCAGAGAGGGAGAAAGTGAACGAGAGAAGGAGAGACACATAGTACATGTATCAGATTTAAGTGAACGCTTGTTTACGTTTGCAAAACTGGACAGAGCGGTTCCGGTGACCTTGGATGAGGAAAGAAATGTGTATTTTAAGATACTTTTGATACGTTGCTGTTGGGATGTATAAAGAGAGATGTATCTTTTGGAATTTAAAGTCTCTCTCTCTCTCTCTCTCTCTCTCTCTCTCTCTCTCTCTCTCTCTCTCTCTCTCTCATATTCCGTTTCCATTCTCCATTCCAGTGAACTGTTCATAACACGGCCACCGCCTTTGTGAATATATAGGGCACGTAAATCAGTTAGAAGTGAAGCTGCATTTGTAAAGCATTGGGATATTCCTCTGCCTTTCCTTTGTTGTGCATTTTTAAGTAATACGACTTGCTCATAAAGTTTTTAACACTCGGTGCATCTCTTTCTCTCACTCCATGATATTACTTGAGAAACCCATGTGCTATGACATACCCCTGTGATAGTTTTCTGGTCACACGTTTTGGGTTGAATATTAAATGTATAAGTAAATGTATGTAAGAATGCAAGTATATGCAAGCAAACATTCAGAATATTTGTGATGGTCATAAAAACAGCATTTTCATGGGGGCCAGTGAAATTGTTTTATGCCCTGACCTTGGTTTTCAAGATTTTATTCCAAGGACCCCCAAATATAAGGATCTCCTTGTGGGGGACCCCCTTTCTAAAATATAAGGCTTTTAAATTGATTGTTTAATGCAGCTTTATATCTTCACATCTAAACAGATCTGTGTGTAAAAAAAAAAAGTTTAGTTTATTAAACTTTCATTTATTTAACAGGTACCATAACACAAATGGTCAGATTTTTGTGCCAGATTTAGCAAGATAGCTAATTTGCATCTGTAGTCCCTGGGCAGGATGTTGTTACATGAAATTACTGCATTAACAGATATTTTAAAGCCAAAGTTATGATTTATTTTTTTATTGTATTAAGTTAACTAGTCTGTGTATGTATAAGATACTATACAAGAAACATCTTTAATAATAATAATACAATTATTTGTATACAATTTTGCATAATAAATATATTTTCAAAGTAGCTTTACAGAAAAGCTACAACTAGAGGGCAAACTAAATGTGTCAAAACAATTTTTGAGCACATGTACATTGAAGGGATGGAGAGATGAGAATTATGGACATTGATAACAAAGTTATGTGAAAATGCAAATATTTCCACTCAGTTTTTTTTTCACTGACCCCCAAGCAGCCCCTTGTGTACTGTGGACCCCAGTCGGAAATTCCCTGCCATATAAGTCAGTAGTCGGCCCCACTTGTTGAACGGCGTCAAGGAGAGATGTTTGTATATGTTATGCCTGCAATGTGAGAAACACATTTTTCGCAAGCACAAATAAACCATGTTGTTTCTCCTCTCTACACAAAAGAAAAAACCTGCTTGTATAATAATTATACAAGAGTGGGAAAATAGTTTAAAATAGTTTCAGATGAAAGTAGCATGTCACACAGTTGCTGTAATGAGTGGTTCATGAAGACAGTGTGCCACATGGCCAGTTACAGCAGAAAGGTGTCTGGGTTTTGTGGTTTGTGTTTCATGTAGATTGCATCATTTCTCCTAACAGAGAGACCCAGAGAAGGATGATTCCCCTTATTAGGCCACATCTGCCACCATCCCTGTGTGAACGAGACAGCGCTCTGTTATTTTGTTTACTTAAATCAGATATTCAAATAATTCATCATTTTGTTTGTTCCAACACAAACAGTTCAGGAGTTCAGAATGTTCCCATTGACTCCTGACCTGGTCCAGTGAAACAAGGTAGGATACTTAAGGGGGAAATATTTCACAGAATTCCTTGTTTTGAAGCTTTTTACTCTATACTTAAGACTACAATATTTCCATGTAAATATACGTTATATTTTTAAACAAATTAGCGTGTGTGACATGCATTCATAAGCTTGTTGTATATATCCTATTTGTGTGTATGGATTGGGGCATCTGTTGTCACTGTTCTGTTGCTTTGGCTTCTGCCCTAGTTTCCACACATACTGTCATCTGATTGGCTTTCATGCCACAGGCAATTGTTTCATTGGTTCACAGTCTCTCATGCTGTATTGGGACTGGCTCTGTGGATAAAGGCTTATGGGGGCAGAAGAGTCATTCTGGAGGATTAGGGTCTTCATTTGAACATAGTTACATACACTTACACTAATGCACTCATGCAGAATATAACCGTGTGTATGTGATCTGATTTTGATAACTGACAAGTGAATGTCACAATTTGATTAAACCGATAATATGACTTCTTTGTAAACATACTGTTTAAGTAATATGTTGCTGTATCTATTTGTTTTTATAGATACAACACAATAATTGTAGTTCTGTACGTTCTAATAATATTCACCTGGTGAGTAGTTTATTGTAATGGTTGCAAACAGTAGATCTGTGTGTAAATATGGGTGTGTGTGTGTGTGTGTGTTAGAATGACATTGTCACCTGTGTGTACAGGTGTCAGCACAGGCAGAGCTATTACTGTTTACATATAGGATTTTGCAGGACATCAGGTGTTACAGAAAGACTCATTGTATTAGTAATGAAAAGAAAATATACATCATACATTCTTAAAAATAAAGATTCTTTATTGGCATGTAGGCTAGTTCAAAGCTATTGGATGGCTTCAGAAGACTTGAAAAATATACAAAATGTATGGTGTTGTTTTGTCATTTCTGGAGCTTGATAGTTCCCGTCTCCCAGTCACTTATTGAATCATTCTTTTGTGTTCCACAGAAGAAAGTCATACAGGTTTGGAATGATATGAGGGGGGTGAGAAAATGATGACAGAATTACATTTTGGGGTGAATTATCCCTTTTTTTGTTAATTCTTTCTTGGTTGAATTTGTTGAAACGACTTTAAAGTAAGCCATTACTGGGTTGACTTGCTAAAGAGTGTAAACACTAAACACTGTGATGCTATCAAAACATACTGTTTGTTTGAGTGGCCTGACATATCAGCTTAGCTCACCCAGTGGCACAAGTTTGACGGAGGACTACCTGTTTGACCAAGCAATGGATGAAAGGAAAACCTTTTTTGAAATGACTCTTGGTGCCATTTATATGTGTAATTTTAGAATGAGGTTTGGGGTTTAGTACAGCTTTACTTTTCATCTGCTAAGATGTGCTGTCCATGTTTTACTAGTAAACATGACAGTTTAAACTTCTGTCAGATCATCTTCTTGAGCAGGCAGGTCAGATTTTCATAGCCTCATTAGTGGCTCAGAGAGAGACTGAATGGGGTTTCTATGGATGCTGATTCACCATCTCCAGGAGTCATCTATTAGTAAACCCATCACCCTTGTTTCTGCTTTCATAACCAACTCTCTAGTTGTATTACAAACGTAGTCGTTCAGTCGTATTTTGAAGCCTAAAACAAGATTTGTTTGTTTGACTTGTCTTTATTTGGCACTGTTGCTTATGCTTGTGTTTACAATTTAACATTCTTCTGAGGAGAAGCACTATTTTTTGAATATGTTTGTTCAATAATTGCACTCTCTACTCTCTCATTTTGGTAAGAAAGGTTTTTGCTATGAATCTGAATGTTTGATATAGTGTGCAGAGACTATGTGCATGTCAGGGTGTCAGTAAACAGGGTTGGTTGTTCTGTAGTTTCTAGGGCTGGTCTAGCAGGTGGACTGTTCAGTGTGAAGCAGGTCTGTTTGGATGCAAAACTGCTTTTCATTTATCTTCAAAAGAGATGTTTCTTGTTTAGGCAGTTTTTTATGTTTATGATGTTGCCTATTGTATTGTCCAGACCAGGGTTTTTCAAACATTTTGACTGAATCCCTTTTAACTAAAATATTTACATGAAGTACCCCAAGTTAATATTTCAGAAATTGAACAGCCCATTTGCATGTTCATGGTTCCCTGATTTGTTGGTTAATGGTCACACGATATGCAGGTAAACAGGTTTTTATTATTATTATTATTATGAAAAATTTATTACTTTTTTTTGTAAGTTGACAAATGTATTTACTTATTTGACTCACACATTCAAGTCTACATTCACAAATCTGAAAAGGAAAAAAGGTATAAATGTCAGGATTTCTTTAACTGTTCTTTCCAGAAGACCAATGGGCACTTTCCAACAATAAATATGTTGTGTTGTAAAAAGTGAAGTATGGTGACCCATACTCAGAATTACCATCCGAAGTGCACACACACAGAGCAGTGAACACACACACACTGTGAACACACACACGGAGCAGTGGGGAGCCATTTATGCTGCGGCGCCCGGGGAGCAGTTGGGGGTTCGATGCCTTGCTCAAGGGCACCTAAGTCATGGTATTGAAGGTGGAGAGAGAACTGTACATGCACTCCCCCCACACACAATTCCTGCCGGCCAGAGACTAGAACTCACAACCTTTCGCTTGGGAGTCTGACTCTCTAACCATTAGGCCATGACTTCCCCTTCAGAAAGTCGGCAGCAATAATACTATACAACAATACTGTATATGTCAATGGGTTCTCTGAGTGTGCATTTGTAATATTTTGCTTCATAATGTTTATTAAGTGAACAACTAGAACTGCATAACCTTTTAAAGGGGCCAGTTTTCCTTTCTCTTTGGGGTGTTACTAGCTGTTAGTGAATAGATCAGATCCTTAAAGTTGCAAAGACTAAATTCTCAAACCCAAAGAGATATTCTTTCTAAAAGTTAAGTCTCGACCACTCCCTCCTAAAATGCCTCGTTTTAAACACTCCCCCATATGTCTACGTCACTGTGTGGGAAGATTTGCATAACACCGGCCAAACGTTCACGCAGAGAAAGAAGGTGTATCTTTGATTCTCGCTGTAGTATTGCTGCCGTCATCTGCCATGTCGTGGAGATGCTGTGCCTTCCAAAAGAGGACACAACTAGGAAATAGTGGTTACGTTGGTTTTATAACACGGCATCACAGTATGTTAAGTGGCGTAACATTTCGGTCACACACTTGAGCCACTGGATAGCTGGCCAATCAGAGCACACCTTACTTTTCAGAACAATGAGCTTTGTAAAAATCGACACGTTTCAGAAAGGCAGAACATAGAGGAGAAACAATAATGTACAGTATGTGGAAAATAATGTTTTTTTTTCTTCTAACCTTAAATTGCATAAAAACATTTAATTAATCTTTTAGCAGCATCATACCCCCCCCCCCCCCCTTAATACTTAATGTGTGTGAATTTTTATTGGTGGGTTGTCATGTGAAGTTACTCTTTCCACAACTGCAGCTGTCCAAAAGCCCGTCATGATGCTATTTTTATTCATTCTCTCTCTCTCTCTCTCTCTCTCTCTCTCTCTCTCTCTCTCTCTCTCTCTCTCTCTTTCTCTCTCTCTCTCCCTCACACACACACACACACACTTGCATATATACATATACATCTTACTGCCTGAAAGACACCAGTCATTTCTCTTTTATTATTAGAATTATTAATGGTAGTTTTATAAGAGCTGATGTAATCATACATATTGTTGTTTTATAGAGGGAATGTTATACTCTGTCTATAAAGATTTCAGTTCTCTCCTTATTTCCATGCTTTTGCATTCATCTAGAGCTCCAGGCTATCTTAGAGCAGAGTGTGTGTTTGAATCAGATGTGACCTACATAACATTTTATTATGCTGTTTATAATGGTGGTGGCATTAGATTGGTTAGTTTATTATGCTGTTTATGATGGTGTTGGTATTAGATTGGTTAGTTTATTATGCTGTTTATGATGGTGTTGGGCTGTTGGCATTAGATCGGTTAGTTTACGCTCTCACCTGCTAGTCTTACATCTCTAAACAGGAAACCTGCAGAATATCAGCAAGATACTGAAGTTCAGAGTGGTCATCCTTCAGAAATATCATGATTTTACGTGAATTAATGGTGTTAACTTGGGGCTCATTCAGATTTTTATTGAGAAATAATAATGTAATAGTTTTTATCACTGATTTGATTGCAGAAAGTCTACTTGAGGCTCATCCTTTTTAGAGTGTCTAAATCTTTTCCAGTCACACTCAAGTTAATAATTGTGTTACAACCCAGACCAAAATGTCCATGTGTGCTTTTATTATCTGTAGCTCTTCTGTTATCATTACTAGAGTGATATAAGTGTAAAAGGAAGCAATCTGTATGGTATTAATAATCAACTATCAGTAATCAGTTTCAGTTCAGATGAATCTCACACCTTTAGTGAAGGTCTGAACAATGTGGCGTGTGTTTCAGAGAATCATAAATGATTATTGTACTGATGTTATCATGCCCTCTTGTCTTTATCATTGCTGCAGGCCAGCAAGCTGAGCGTGGGTATATACCAGATTTTATAAGCTTGTCTGAGGTCCTTCTGCAGGGTAGAACCCACTCTAGCTCCCCAAACAACCTAGATGTTGAATATAACCTGGATAAAGCAAGATGCTGGAAGCGTTCCTTTGGGCAAAATGAAAATCCATGTCAAGTGTGATGTTTGTGCTCTGCCTCTTCTAGCGGTGTTGATGGGAGAGAAGTAGTGATGCAGATGTGTGAATGAAGAGTTTTAGAAGAGATGTCAGTGTCACACACTGAGCTCAGATTTACCAAAATATCAGAGTCTGAAATCAAAAGTTTCACAAAACAATTCTAGAAAAATATTACAATTTAAATGACAGTTTTCTATTTAAACATGTTAAAATGTTTAGACATATTTTTTTTTTGGCTAATTTTAGTGATTGTGTCATTTAAAAGTTCTTCAGCATTCACCTTTATTGCTCTGAACTTTGACCTATAGTGCATTTGAAAAACCCCTGTTTTGCACAGTGTTTTAAAGAGAACTGTACTGCTGGCTTCTTTGAGCTCTGTTTAACAAGGTGTTTTCTCTCACAGATCTGACTGAATTTACACAGCATTCTTTGTGAACCCAAGTATTTAGCCTAAGTCCCACAGGGTCAACTGTTTCTGAGAAACTTTGCATCAGTTATCCTCCCACACTCATTTGTTCAGATCACATGACATAAAATGCCGATTCTAATGTTCCAATAGTCTGAGAGCAACTAAACCATCGCAATGATATTTGCATGCTTTTCAAATGGAGTTCACAGTTACATTTGGCAGTTTTTGACAGGCAGCCAGATGTAATAAAGTGGCCACTGAGCTCAAACATGAATGTTTGGTGTGTGTATGTATTCGTAAGCTCTTATCTTGGATTTGATTTGAATATGAATGTTTACATTTGCTCAGGTTTCAGTATAAGCATATGTTGTCCTGTCTTTGAATGCATTTATATTATGTAAAGCTCAGTGCAGATTGACCTAGTGACCCATTTTCTGTTTTTCCCCTCCAGGTCTGTGCATGTGCGTACAATCAAATCTTCCTTTCATCTTGAATGCAGAAATGTATTTAAAGTTCTTTTTTTTTTCCTCCCTCTTTTGTCCATAATGGAGGGGTAATCTTGTGAGAAACGGGCCTCCATGTCTTCATTTCATGCGGGTCTCTGAGGCGGCCGCCACATCTATGTTGCCATGGATATTATTTGTGATATTTTTTGGGGATGCAGGCATTAAAAGTGGAAATGATGATTTCGTTTGATTAACCTAACTTTAAAAAAATGTTTTCAGGTGATATCACCCAGAAGGGCTATGAGAAAAAAAGATCCAAACTTTTACAAGCTTACCTACCTCACACACCAGGTAACACACATACCATCCTTTACCAAGCAGCATACAGTTTGTATTGTGTTAAGATTGCGTTTGTTCCTCTATGTTTGCTGTAGGGGCAGAGCGCCGCATCCCTGTCACACCATCTTCATCCTCTTCCTCATCCTCCCGTTACCAACGCCGACGGTCCACTGGCACGAGGGATGAACGTTACCGCTCAGGTGAGATAAATGACATGGATTTACACAGACACACACACAATCTGACTTCCAGGAGACATAATACAGGCTTTTTGCTGTTTATGCCATAATTCCAGCAAACATATATACACTTATTTGCTGATTTCCAACAAAATACAGAAATCTGATGCAGTTGTACTTACATGAATGGGGTCTTTTATCACAGGGACGGCTCCATGTTTTAATAGCCAACGATGTGCAAATCCAGCGTCAACTTGGGCTTTGTTTATAAAACATTCGTCACTTAAATGACCGGAACACATTAACGGACTTGATACACTCCATTTCTGCCCCGGAAAAACGAACTGCATCCACTGTTCATGTAACGCTGGGTTCTTTGGGAAGCTGAACACTGCACTTTCCATCAAATTCAAAAACACACTTATTTGGAGACATTCTCGAACAAATCCTATGCAGCGTTGCCGACGATTTCCCGATGAAGCGCGTTGATGTGCGCGGTCTCGCTCTCCTCTGGTCAACGTGTGCACAGGCATGCTTTTCCGGGAGAAATGCTCATATAAGGAGTTCCATCATCGTCTACATCATTAGATCCAAGAACGAAGAAAAAAAGCCAAAACTTATACCAACCCTGTCATTCTTCCAAATTATTTTTTAAAACTTTGCCCATGTTAAGCATGAGAATCCATCTCTTTAACACTGGGAACAACTCAGAATACATGAAACACCATTGTAGCCCCCCTTTAAGCAGTAACACATGAGCAAGAATATCATCAGAACTTGAAATACGATATAGATTTTATACAACAGTTTAATAAACAAGATGTCAACATTGTCTGTTCTTGCCCTTTTTTGCCAAACATCTTTTAAAACATTAATCTCAAAACTGTATTTATCCAGTTTACATCTGCATATGGAGTTTTAATTGCAACATTTTCATTAACTAAATTATATTTATTTTGAATCTATTTATTTACTAATTAAAATTCAAAAGTATCAATATAAAAGAATGTCATGCAAGACTTTTTTCCATCTGTTATAATAAGAACTTTTCAGAAGGTTGTTCTGTATCTTCAGAACATGTTATTGGGCTTAGATGTAATCTTTGCCAGTGTCAGTATTTCCTCTATGGATAAACCACTGAATAAATAATCTTCCTAAATAAATCTCAGAAAAGCTGTAAAAACTCTGTTTCTTTCTCTCAGATGTTCACTCCGAAGCTGTTCAGGCTGCGCTGGAGCGACACAGTGAAAGAAAGATGGCTGTGCTCTTGCCATCCAAGCGGCAGTCGCTCATCGGTCAAACCTCCATGGACACGTATACACCTCCAGGTGTGTGTGTGTGTGTGCAAAAGGCAGTGAGTAAGTGTGTGTGTGTATGTGACTGTTTTCTTTGTGTCTCTGTAGACTCGTCCTCCGGCTCTGACGCTGAGGGGTCTCTGGGGAGGGCAGGGGGTGTCAGCGTGGACTCCTGGATCAGCAGAGCTCTCCATGGCTCACCTTCCACATCTTCGTCATCATCATCCCACAGCAACAGCTCTGCCAACGCAGCCCGACTCGCAGAGACCAACATGCACTCATACGGCAGTAAGAACACAAATGTTCACATTGCAACCAAATAAACATAGATATTAATCAGTCATATTATAAATGAGTCTTTAGGTCACTCCTTATGAAATAAGACACATTTGGCACCTGATAGGGGTCTCTTTAAACTTCCTTCCCTTATCAAGATCATCTCACTTCAGTCAATTGGCTTCTCATGCTCAACTAAATTTAGCCAGTAAGTTCTATTTGCCTAACCAATATTAGCTTCTAATGTTCAAATTATTCCAGCAAATGAGCTCCTTATGCTTAACTCAAACCAGCCAGTCAGCTTCTTATGTAGTAAAAAGTTATTAGCTTGAATATTTAATGGTAATATGACTGCTTTAGGATAGCTGTCTAATTTTTCCCTTTCAATTTCTCCCCGAGCTGGTCCGATGTCTCATCTCTCTCTGAAAAGGTGGGGCTTAAGAGAAATGGGCGTTTCTGCTGAGAATGGAATAGTTGGCAGGCACTCCAGGGACTACCAATCAGATCGCCCTTGGTCATCTCTGGATTCTGAGGGTCAGTATTTCATGATTCTTTGGACTATAGACTAGTTCATAGCTCCAGTGTTATTTGGTGCCCAGCGTTCTTCAGAATATCTTCATTTGTGTTCCACAGAAAAAAAA